>NC_022035.1:7459415-7491862 GCF_000317375.1 Microtus ochrogaster | reverse complement strand
GGTTGTGAGCCACCATGTGGTTGCTGGGAATTGAACTCAGGACCTTTGGAAGAGCAGGTAATGCTCTTAACCACTGAGCCATCTCTCCAGCCCCTAGGTTCTAATTTTTAACTACAAATATTCTCTCTCCTGTTCCCTCACTTCTCATCATTATTTGTTTCAAGAGACTTGCCATAATAATTACAGAAACCTGTCCTAATTCCTTTCTGAAGGAAAGTCTCCCAGACTGAATTAGACTAATACTCTTTGCACAATTGTGCAGGGAACTTTTAATAAGTTAAAACATGTTTTAAAATTTCCCTTTAAAGTTTTAGTGTAAAACTGCTGTGGTTCTCTTTGGGAAATCATTAGGGAAAAAGTCAGTCTCACAGACTCATTACTGATAACCATTTAGTCCAAAATACCCCCCATCTAAGTACGACAATTTGGTCCTATTTGTTTGTGTGTTCTTTCAGTTCAGGAATGCCATTGGCTGGAGTCATCACTGTCAGAAGGACAGACTACTTCCTAGACCATTTAGAATGGATCCATACAGGCCCCCATGGGCCTCACCTCTAAGCTACACAGTCACTATGTGCCTCAAACTTCCCCACAAAAGAATAGGCTCTAGCTGTCCATAGTAGGAATGGATTAGGTAATGTCCTTTTCCCTTTTCGTGTTTCAGTTTCTTTGCCTCTCTATTTTACAGGGATGCCTTCCTTCTTAAAGAAAAAAATAAATGCTTCGACCCAAATCCAGTATTCTAAGTCTGGTAAAATTTACTTAGCAGAGGGAATGGGAGTGTCTCATAACTATTATTTGCAGAAATGATAAAATAATGCCTTTATATGGTACTAAAAATAAGTAAGAAAATTGTTTTCTCTGAAACCATGCAAAAGCAGGGCTATTCATTATCTATTATTGTCAATTCAGTTTAAAGACAAAAGTAAAAGAAAAAATGTCTTTATTTAAGTGACTTCCAGGAATTACTTCATTCTATTGACAACTTATTTTCCTTCATATTATTTTATCTCATTTTAAATGTATATTTAAACCTAAGAAAATCGACAACATCCAAGTGAAAATGGACACAAGTCACTTCCCTTGAAAAGCCCATAGAGAAGTCAGAATATGTTCTGTTGAACAAAATTAACCAGCATTGCCTATTATACCAAGCATTTGAGAACATTACAATTATACAAAATATAATAGGAATATGAAGAAATTCTGCACAATGGACTTTCAGAATCAATTCACTTCTCAACACTGGGTCCCATGGTCCCAATTGCCATTGAATTTTTAGTGTCTGATAATTTATTTCTCTTTGATTGACTACTCTTCTCAATGTTAGAGATGTTTATCTAGTTTATTATTTTAATTTTTAACAGCCATGTCAAATTTGTTATTGTTATATTGAAATTCTTGTTTTTATACTCCCTCTAAATCATTGTATTCCCTGATTGTTTTACCACATGTTGAAGAACATAAGTGTTATTAAATCTGGCGGCTAGCCATATCCAGCTTATGTTGCTAATGGCCTATTCTGTCTTCAATGTTCTCTGACAATTTACGTCTGCGTTATTTCTCCTTTGTGGTTGTTATTCATGCATCCTTGTTTCCATAGAAGACATAGTCTACTTAGCAGCTAGAATCATTGTTCTCAAAGAGAAATTGGATCATATTTCTTCCCCTCTGAAAAATATGTATGCAACAATAATAGTCAAAGAAAAGGAGAATGTCAACTTCAGAGTGCAGGCTCTGGGAGAGGTGGGAGGGAGGTGGGAGGCTGGGAGGAGGCGGAAACTTGTTCTTTTTTTCCTTTTCTCAATAAAAAAAACAATAAAAGTAAAAAAAAAAGAATGCTGGGGAGGAGAAAGGCAAAGTCAGGATTACCAGCCAGACACAGAAAGAGCCAAAGATGAATGTGCCATACCAATACTGTCACATGGCAAAGTGCCATGAAAGAAATATGGGTTAACTTAAAATGTAAGAGCTAGGTAGTAACAAGTCTGAACTACTGGCTGAGCTTGTATAATTCCTATTAAGCCTCTGTGTCAGTTATTTAGGACTGGAGGCCAGGATTGGGAAATAAACATTGCCCATATTGGATCATCCTTCCTCTATCTCCTGAGTACTAGCATTACAGACATGCACCTCCATATTCTATTTTATGTCAGAATAGAGTTGGGACCCAGGACTTTGTACATGCTAAAATAGTATCCTCCTATCTGAGTAACATCGACATGCTGATAGGTAGGAGTTCTTTACTGTATTTATTAAACAGATCCTGCTTTCTATCGATGGTTAAAGCTATCCCTGGGATCATTCTCACAAAGGCTGTGTTAAGAAGAGATGGACCAAAATTAAACCTAAAGTAGCAAACAGGCAATTTATGAAAGGAGAGGCACAGAGACTCAGCAATGGGAGCAGAATTAATGATTGTGTATAAGCAAGGCAGCTAGTCTTGCTGCTGTTCTGCCCAAAGCAGTAAGAGAAACTCAATAAAGATCTTCAAAAGCAATTCATGGGCCAAATCCCTGCAACACAGGGAGCATTATCAGTGAATAAGAACAACCACCAGTGCTTATACCTGGGACCTTGGTGTGAAGAGAGCAATTATCAGACACTCAATTAAAAAAATCTGGAGGAAATGAATGTTCAAGATAAATGTCATGCAATTATCTGAAACCATACCCACTCGCAGAATCACTGGGGATCAGAAAATGTATTCAGAGGCATCTGTAGACCGCGTCTGCAGACCTTCACATATCGATACCCAGGGCCACCAGCTACAACTTTAAATACGGTTGCCTAAATTATGCTTTGGGTTCTGTCTCTGCCATTCTTAGCACCCAGAAGTGGCTTCTGATTTCCTGCTAAATAAGATTAAAAGTCTAATCACAGAAGCCCCCACGCTTTAGCCCATACAGCTATAGACTATTCCCTGGATGGAAATTCGAACCTCTCTACTCCCTGTGGCCTCATTGAGCCCTGCATTATCTCTGACCCGAATAAGGCAAGTGTGCTGCTCCATCAGCTGTAATTCTTATTCCATAATTTTTCAAAGCCTCGTTCCGGTACCACCTCCTCCACAAAGCCTTTTCTAATTACTCTGCTCAGAATATTATTACCTTTTCATAGTTCTTTATCCCTCATCTGGGGGTAATACTGGTAATTATTCCCAAATCATGACCAGAGTCTTGATAGGTTTAAGTCTGACTCCTCGTCTGGATGGCAAGCTTCAAGAGGCAGTAGAAAAGCCTTTTCTCAACCCATTCCATACACATGACATCATGGTTTTAAATCCCCATGACTCAAGGTGCCTACAATTGAATTATGTATTAAATGGTTCTGATTTTTTCAATATGCTGAAGCCCAATAAAACATATGTATCCATTATCACATTGATTACAGTATCCCTTCGTTTTTCCAAATGATGGATTTACAATTCATGATCTCCAGGCCCTTCCCAACCACCTTTCTAAATACTTTGAAGCCAAATTTATGTACATGTAGTTGATCTTCTGTTGCCAATGGAATTCAGGGGACTCTAAAGTATACACCAGATGATTATGAAAATGGGAGCTACAGATATGCTCACACATAAGAAAGTAAAGTTTTTGAGGTTGGCTAAGAATATGTGATTCATGTTCCAGAGAAGAAGAAAAAAGCTTGTAACCACAGTTATTAAAATAATAAAATTGATTAAGGAAAAGTATTTCTGGAGATTTATTTGGTTGCTCCCTTGGAGCTTGAGTATATTTTGATGAAGCCAAAGATGAAAGTATTGTTCTCTGAAATCATTATGCCTCACAACTGTAATATTAAAAACGAGTTTTCTAAGGAAACTTATTTGGAGAAACTGATTTTGAAGTCCTCGGGCCATCACTGCATACATAAATCCTGGCTTCCAAAGATGCAAGCAACAGTTATTCACTGACCAGTCAAAGTGAAAATCTGAGGGCAGGAAGGCTGGGATGAACTACCTTCAGAGAGGAATTATCTAGCAATTTTCTCATGTTGGTGCAAAGTCAAGAAAAGCCATATTGAACACATTCTGTTCTAGATATTAGAGGTTGTTTGGCTTTGGTTTTGTGGTGTTGTAGTTATTATCACCACTTGTGATTTAAAGTATGTGGTAAATCTCCGTTTGGAGCGATGGGCTCTATCTAGCCATAAATACTTGTGTGGACATGGTTTCTGGTTCCTATTCAACTATGTTCTCAGAACATAATTCAGCTAAGTCTCTACTTATTTATAGGTCTTAAGAATTTGAAAAAAATCAGGCCTGTGAGATGGCTCAGTGGGGGAAGGTACTTATTGTAATACCCAAGGACCTGAGCTCTGAGCTCAATCTGCATGACTGGCATGCAGAAGAGAGACCGATTCCCACAAAAGTTCCTCTGATCACTAAACATACTTCATGGCAGAAACACATACACACACTTGAACAAATAAAAATGTAAATATAAAATGTTTTAAAGGAGTGAATAAGTCATTGTCAAATAAAATCATATTGCTGACAAGTGGCTCCAGAGGACAGCTTTTTAGAAGATCACAGATAGATGCTGGTACAACTAGCATCTTGGACACCATTTAGGAGCCTATCTCTGCTGTCTGTGCCCTCCCATTGCCTCATGGGCTGATGGAGGAAGGTCATTGGTTAAAAAATAAAGAAACTGCTTGGCCCTCATAGGTTAAAACATAGGTGGGTGGAGTAAACAGAAAAGAATGGTGGGAGGAAGAGGAAATGAGCTCAGACTCGACAGCTCTCCTCTCTGAGCCAGACGCGATGCAG
The DNA here is from genome assembly GCF_000317375.1 of Microtus ochrogaster. Lineage (NCBI taxonomy): Eukaryota > Metazoa > Chordata > Mammalia > Rodentia > Cricetidae > Microtus > Microtus ochrogaster. Next base: position 7,487,085 of record NC_022035.1, on the reverse strand, counting down.
CCAGCCGCCAGGTCAGACATGCTGAATCTTTCCCTGTAAGCGCACCTAGTGGTGCTACCCAGATTATTAGAAATGAGCTAAATTAATACATGAGAATTAGCCTAGAAGAGGCTAGATATAATGGGCCAGGTAGTGTTTAAAAGAATACAGTTTGTGTGTTGTTATTTCGGGTATAAAGCTAGCCAGTGGCCGGGAGCTGGGTGGCAGGAACACCAGCCCGCAGCTCCTTCAACAATGGGCAATGAATGTTCCCATCTAGGGAACCTCTCACCATGGAGTCTTATTTGAGAAGGTGCCATGAGGCTACAGTCCTTATCAGCCTCATGAGTTCCAGTGAAAGTGCCCAGATATAACTGTCTACTGGAGGTGGGAGAAGAATTGAGTGAGCCTGAACATTTATTGTCACTATTCCATTTGTTTTCTTGACAGTTACCAACAAACCCCTATTCTTCTTTATTTATCTGTTATATATTTTTACATTTCTGAGAGTGGGGTTGTGCTCACTTTCACTATTACATCTGAGTTAGTTAGTAAGAGGTGATCAGACTTTGGTTACTTCGAAAAAGACAGTCCTAACAGTAAGGATCTTAATGAATGTGAGATAGATGTGTATAAGCATGCATTTTTAAGTCAGTTTGTTGTGTTGACTGCTATTTAACATCTTTCTCCTTATTTTCAAGCTCTTTATCTTATTTCTGACACCATCCTTCAGATCTTTTCTCGGTATTCATTTTATGATCGACTTCTCCCAAAGAAGCGTACCAGCTACATGAGTAGTCCTGTGGTTCTGTCTTCATGCACTAACTATTGACTTCCTGTTGTCCCACTGCTGGCTCCTCAAGACTGGGCCCTAGGCGTCCCCTTCCTTAGTTGCCTCTAAAGTATTTGCTTATCTGGTTAGATTTTTCTTCCATCCAGCACTCTAAAGAAAGACTGGCTATTTAAGGGTTGCTTCTAGTCATCTGTTTTATGCATACACGTTGTCTCCATATCCTTCTGATCAGATTTCAGGACATCTTCTCTTCCCCCTCCCTCTCTGTGATCACCCGAGGCACTTCTGTTTGTCCCCCCAGTGCTTCCTCCCTCTTCTCTCTAATCCCTATGGTATTATTACAGTCTCCACACCACCCACTGCTAGTACTCTCTCTCTAAAATGCAGGCATGATTGTATTATTTCTCCATTTAAGAGCCTCTGATTTTCCTATTTCTTCACAATTAAACTGACAGTAGAATAGTTTGCATAACAGAGAAATCTATTCTTGACTCAGGTCTATGTTTCCCCCTGGAACATTTTCTCTAATCACCTGCAGTTGCATTTGTTTCTGCTGATTCTTCTATCTTATATGCTGTGACCACTCAGGGCATCCTCAAGGCCCAGTTCACATGAGAGTCACATTCTGCTGGACCCTTCAATTACGAGATGAATGTCTCCCTAGAAGTCTCCACTATACTTCTATACAAGGTTTGCCTTGTATAGTCTGTTCTGTTCATATCTTGCTATTAATTGAAAGTAAAGCATACGCCAAATATGAATATGTGTTAATTCAACATGGGTGATTTGATCAGATTTTGGGTTAACTTTACTCAGCTAGTGGGATGACAGTGGGTCAAGGAATTTTTAAGCAGCCTTTTTGAACAAATGTTTATCCCAAAGAAATTGTCAAGCATCCTCAGAACGGGATCAAATTACACACATTAGACAATTTCTGTTCTCTGAGTTTACATCCTGACAAAGGAAATGCTGGGATAAAGACATCTAGCAAAATAGCCACACGATATGAAAAATATCCACAAGATACGGGGAAAATGGAGGGAAAAGGCTGTACGTTGTTTTACTGCCCTGGTGAGAGTGCTTATGTGATTTGACTCTCTGATCTTACCAGGTCATGGGAAAGGGCCTCCCTGAATTTTCTAGGACTCTGCTTTCCCTCCATTAGCTGGTCTGTAAGCATAGGGCGCTCATTGCTGACCAGCTAACGTGCTTGTGCAGCTAAATATGGTGAGAGGGACAGAGCAGTAGAGAGGAAAGCCTCAACTAAATGCTAGACAAGCATAGAAAAGGGCCCTGGTGAACTGACATTGTTCCCTATATCTTCATGAATCAGAGACTTGGGGGTAGGAAAACCGGGAACATCATGTGTCCAAATCAGGCAGAGTCTATGAGCCATTGGAGACTTAATGTACCTTTACACCTGCCATCCTAGGCCTTTCCATGGACCAGTCATAGAGCATCCCCAGCATCTCCCTGAACAGAGCTCCTGGTACTCAGTATGTTTCTCATCTTGGAGGTCTATGAACCCGTCCATCTCCAGTTATTACAGATAAGTACCTCTGGCACAAAGAGTATAGGAAGTGACAAGAGGCTATACCTAGCTTGACCATACCTTGTCATTTGACCATACCTTGTCAGCATATTTTCTTCTGCTTTTGTAGGGGAGGATGGCCACAAATGTTATAAAGTGTATGTCAGGTGGGTAGCTTATTTAGAGAAGGTTTCTTCATTTCATTGACAAACACAGACTGAACAATGTATCATGTCAGGAAGAGAAGGAACAGTGTTCCATTCCTGCCATTTGTTCTTACAAAGAGCCTTTCAAGGCAGAGGGTTTTCAACCTAGGTCACCCTTTTTGGAAAACCCCTATATCCAAAAATATTTACGTTGCAATTCATAACAGTATCAAAAGTACATTTATGAAGTGGCAATGAAAATAATTTTATGGTTTGGGGTCACTTCAACATGAGGAACTGTATTAAAGAGTCGCAGCGTTAGAAAGGTTGGAGACCACTGCTGTAAGGTGCCATAGCTGTGCGTAAAAGGTCGAAGTGGCAGCTGTCAGTAAAGATAGAGGTCACCTCCTGTCCTTTAACAGATAGTGTGTCATTGCTATTATTCTCCCAAGTAGGTTGAGAATTATTCGAACAGTAGGTGTCTTTTAGAAATGGCCTCATTTAAGAGCTTTCACCCATCGCTGTTCAAACACGCATTTTCTAATTCCTCCCTAAGCCTCACACAACTCTGTTCCAGATGAAAGTTACAGAACACGGAGAGCTGTTTGGGTGACATCTCTAATGGGGCCCGGCACTGGAGTTAACTGAAGATGGACACTAACAGAAGTTTTCCCGAGATGTAACGCTCTCTTTTGTCACAGCTGCCTTCCTCTGGTCATGTGCATCTGTGAGAGTGGCTAACCCCAGTGACAGACAAGAAGTAAATGTGAGATTTAACAGATTTGCTCTTGAACAACTGGTCTTACATAACGAAATTGCAGCAAGCTGTCAGTTCTTAGGTCCCCAGCCTCTAGACCTATGCTCTTCTCTCAAGCTGCCTTTCCTGCTGACCCCTGAGCTTCTACAGCAGAGAGTGAATTGATAGCCTACTTTTGACTTGCTGTTCCTCAAAGACCCCAAATATTTCTTGTCTCAAATTCATGTCTATTCCTCACTTGTTGTCTTAGTTTGTGTTTTTATTACTGTAAAGAGACACCAGGACCATGGCAATTCTTATAAAGTAAAACATTTAATTGGGGGTGGCTTACTTACAGTTCAGAGGTTCAATCCATTATCATCACGGTGGGGAGCATGGCTCCATGCAGAAAGCCATGGTGCTGGCTACATTTTGGTCAGAAGACAACAGGAAGTGGACTGTGGCACTTGGTATGGGTATATATGAGACCTCAAAGCCCACCCCCACAGTTACATATTTCCTCCAACAAGGCCATACCTACTTCAAAAAAACCATACCTCCTAATAGTGCCACTCACTATGTGCTTATGTGTGCCAATTATTTTCAGACAACCCACATTTCTTAACACAGAGCTGGCAATGTCTATTGGGAAACACGGCAGGTGCTTCAACAAACTGGCAAGAGATAAATAAACTGGGGTGGTTTCTGCCTACAAACCCAGGCTTTGGGAGACTAATGCAGGAGCATTGCCTTGAATTTAAGACTAGCCTGTGTTATGTAGTAAGTACTGGGTCAGTCTGAGCTATAGTAAGTAAAAGAAAGAGAAAACAAAGTAAGAAGTCTCCAAAAGAAAAGAAAATTAAAAGAGAAGAGAAAACAAAGTAAAAACTGATGGCAACTCTTTAGCATAGAAATCATGCCCACCAACCAGGCTTGGCAGCATGCATCTGTGGTCACAGCTCCTTCAGAATTTAAGGCATATAGGTCAGTTGAGCCCACGAGTCCAAAAGAGAAAGACACTAACTTAAAAATCAATCAAACGAATAAACAAAATAATCGTGACATTTGCTTTCCATGGGAATGCACCTGTAACTAGAAGTCTAAAATCCTTGAAGGACTTCTCATCCTAGGGCACCGCCCCCTCCCTCATGATCCCCTTCCCTAGAGCAGCACTTGTTCACCTCAGTGTGCATACAGTGATGGAGGACTCTTGAGCTTCATCACACCTGGGAGGTGTCTAAACAGTTATATGACTTTAAAATCAGCCTAATTATCCCAGAAATGTCACAAAATTATGAGCCGTAATTTCAAGTGTTGATTCTACCATAAACCTAATATAATAAATGTTCATTGTTCGCCTAGTCCACTTCTGGACTGAGGCATCTCCTTCTTTCTCAGGTCACATAGAGCTCATTCGTCAGAATCAACATTGTGTGAACACTTTTATCTACACGATGTTTGAAAGAAAAGAAAAGAAGACAAGAGCAGTCTAACTTATTTTGCTTATTTCGTCCCCTGGCTGAACGCAATCACCTACATAGACATAAAAGTGATGCTCAAGCCATAGAGATCACTATATCCTAGATGCCATTTGCTTATAAAGGCCATATTTTATACACCGAAGTTTGAAACATAAATGGAACTTTCTGGTTGCAGTACAAAGGGAAGATATGATGCTTTCACAGGAAAATACTACAAGCTGAAAAACAGGAGCGCACTCTATCTGTCCAGCAGGAGTAAAGACCTTAAATGTGCCCAGGAATTCTTTCCAAACCCTGGTCTGATACACTGCAAACCCTGCTTCAGTCCAGCAGATGGCGAGAGACTGTCTCTACAGCCTTCAGGAAACTGATGACACTCAGAGAGCAAACAAAATCGATATAGAACATTTGTGCTCCTTATTTTATAATTTCGTTCTGTTTTATTGAACATTGGCCTAAAATTGCCATCGCATTCCCTCAGCTCCCCTTTTACTGTGCAGTGAGAGCAAATCTGAATGGAATATGTTAAAGCAGACAGCCTGTTGTTAATTCATGGGTCTGAAAACTGCAACCCAGCGAATTTTAAAAATCTACTCAAAAGGACACTGATACTTTAATGGTGATGCTAAATGGACACAAAAGACCTCTCAAAAATAAAAATGGGATGTATTTATAAGCAGAGCTCCCAAAATTCTTCAGTGCTTTACTTTACCCCATGAACAAAATCTCAATATTTAATTTTGACTTTTACCACACTATAAAGATCATCTTGGTAAATGCTTAGAACTGTGTCTATAAGGGTGGATATTTTTGCCCTAGTTAACACACCAGACTGCATATGTTTTCCAGTCATAGATATCAGTGTGTGTTCTGGTTTACTAGAACTTGTACCTTTCACTATACTGCAAATAAATTCTCTGTTATAATTCCTTAGTCATGTATTTACTTTTCTGGTTAGACTGTAAACTCCTTGAAAACACATTCCTTTATATGCACAGTATCTGGCCGGAACTGAGTCAAAAAATAAAGTGTCCCGAAATGCTAAAATGGCAGTGAATGAATGAACGTGGTCAATATTATAAAGCATTCTTCAATCAATAAAAGTTAAGGATAACGTTTACATAGAGGCCTCGTGAATAGATGTGTGGTCTCAGGATATGGTGGACTCTCAACTCACACGTTTCCCAAGAACTGAAGGTCTATTTCCCAGACGTTCCGGCTTCTCCTCAGTTTCAATAACATGAGTGATGTTTTAGATAAAAAAGAAGAGCAAGAAGCAACCTAAGTCTCACTTCTTTAGAGTAGAAGTGACATAAATATAATTGAGTTTCTTACACTAGTATCAGAAATAGCTTTTTGCCCAAACAATCAGGAAGGGCAGCTGAAGGTAAGTGATGTATGTGCTCCTGATTGCTGATGGCTGCCAACAAGAACCGTGTCCACAGTCTCTAGGTATTTTCTCATCATTCCACACAAATACTTCACTTAACTTCTTTTCCTTCCAATCCTTTTTATTTTATTTTTACATGTTGTAGGTGTGTGATGTCCATACATATGTTTGCATAGTCACATGTGTGTGGTTGCACATATGTGTATGATGTGGGATCCCCTTCTGTATGCTGTGATTACCATTGATTAATGAAGAATCTGCTTTGGACCCATAGCAGAGCAGAACAGAGATAGGGGTGAAAACTAAACTAAATGCTGGGAGGAAGAAGGCGGAGTAAGGAGAAGCCATGTAGCCCAGCCAGAGACAGATGCCAGAACTTTACCTGGTAAGCCACAGCCTCGCGGCGATACACAGATTAATGGAGATGGTTTAATCTAAGATATGAGTTAGCTAGAAATAAAGCCATTGGCCAAACAATATTGCAAATAATATGGTTTCTGTGTGAGTATTTTGAGGCTGAGCAGCCAGGAACGAACTAACAGCCCTCCTACAACAGGTGTATATTCCTGAAACTGATATCAAGTATCTTTTCTGATCATTTCCTTCTTTCACTTATTGGGGCAGAGTCTCTTGCTGAATCCAAGCTCATGGATTTCTACTAGTGTAGCTAGCCATCTTACTCCAGGGATCCCTGCTAGTATAGCTAGCCAGCTTACTCCAGGGATTCCTGCTAGTGTAGCTAGCCAGCTTACTCCAGGGATTCCTGCTAGTGTAGCTACCTGGCTTACTCCAGGGATCCTGTCTCTGTTTTCCTACAGGCAGCCACCACAGCTGCACAGTTTTTACATGAGTTCTGGGGATTTGAACTCTGGTGTTCACATTTGCAGTGCAGGTGCTTTACCCACTGAGCCAGCTCCGCAGCCTTTCCCCCGTTTCTTTACATATTTTTCAGGTGCAAAAGTCATGCATAGACCACAGCTAGAAGGAAGAAAATCTCTACTTTGTAAGGATAACATTGAGTAACAAAGATGTTCTTCATCATCTTTGAGCCAGCCACTTAGCTACCACCAGGCTGTGTTATAAGATTTCTAACAAGTACCTTCCCTCTGGCTTTTTGTCTTTGCATGTGTTTACTTTTACATGAACAAAACTGTTTGTAACATATTGTTTCTCTTTGCAAAAGTATGGAGTTCCTACCTGTACAACTAATATAAGTTGAATTTTCCAAATTTTTGTTCAATGTTTTTAATTCTGTGACAAAAGTGTTCCAAGCACGCACCGACACATGCCCGCACACCCGCACGCACACATCATAAAATGGAATCACACTTTACAAATTGTTCTAAAGCTTGCTCTTCCCAATCCATTTAAGCGCTGAGAAAATAGTTCATTGCTAACTACAATGTAAAGAAAATTCTGTAGGCTGTTTCCAAGTTCTACTCCCAGGCAGACAATTCTGTCACCATTTCTCTCTGCACATTTATACAGGTATATCAGTAGAGAAAACCCACTAACTCAAAACCACACCATCAAAGATAATTCACAAGCTAAATTCTACTGTTTCAAAACTTTCTTCAAAACACCACACTAATGACTTTACCAATCATAGGGTATGTGAATATTCCCCTCTTCATTGATAACAAGCTTCCTCTTCAGTGATATGTTATTAACAAAAAAAGAAAGGTCAGATAGGCTTCATTATTATCTCAGAATTATTAAAAAATATTAATATGGGTACAAATTTTGTAAAAATTATAAGAGCATTAAGAAAGGCAGGAGCAAAGATATTCACATATTCATGACTGTATCTCGGGTTATTTTTATTCTGTTTTTTTTTTTTTTTACAACAGCGTGTACCACAGACTGTATGGACACAGGAGGATGAGATGATAAGCAATCTCAGAGTTCAATATTTCTTTGTCTCTGTGTCTTCTGCTTGCTGAGATAAAGAAGGCAGTTTATTGGGTTCAAACAGGGCTGGGGAGGGGGTGAGGATCTTATTACCCAGAATCCCTCACAACTCTGCTCAGGGATGCACCAATGACAGTCCAATAAATCTGCTGCTTCATGAGAGCCCGATGCAGCGCAGGTTGGGAAGGTAGTGTTCAGCGGCTTGTGTCACCATACATCACCCTCAGGTGCTGCTGGTCCTGCTCGGCAGAGTGACCGTGCTCTGATTTGTCTTCTTTTTTGTCACAGACTCCTCCAGACATCACTGTCTCATTGAATGTAGCTGATCTCTGGCTATATTTTCCCTCTTCCTGCCACCTTCCATTACTTGTACTGAGATAAATCTCCCCTCTTTGGCAGAAGGATTGAATATACAGCCTCTTCCCCTAACTCTGATCAATACCTCTGTGAGATAAGCCAGCCAGAAAAGGGTGGACAAGAGCGGTAGGTAGAACTGGCTCTCTGCACGATTACTTGTCATATGAAAGGAAGAGGCTTCTAGCCTTCATAGCATAACCCATGAAAATACTCCATATTTCAGTAGGATACAAAGAGAAGTTTGCCACCCTTGTGATATACACATGCAAGAGAACTTTTCAGGTAAGGAGTAACAGCCTTGAATCCCAGGACTTAGATAGGCACATGCTTGTTTCTGTTATTATTGGCTTGCAACCCACATCTTCCAGGTGTTACCCTCATATAGAAACAAATAAAATTCACAAGATCTAAGATAATGCTGATTTCAATGGTATTGGATGCAACTACATCAGCAGTTCCCTGAAATTTTAGTTCTAGTTACTTTAGAGAGTACCAACAGAACTGTGCTAAAATGCTCACACACCAAACTGCCCTTTGTATATAGACTTAGCTTATGGCATCTGCTCTTTATCTTTGATTTATTCTGCTTACTTCTTTTGCAAATGCTGCCTGCAAGGACTTGAAGCTGCTGCTCTCCTAGCACTGACTGTTATGAGAACTTGAATGCCACAGACAGGGCCAGATACATTGTCTTTCCAATCTCTAAAGAACTGGTGATGGAAAATAGAAGAGTACTCTCTTTTCCAATAGCTCTAACAGCACCTTTGGACTACTAGTCCTCAGTCGCTTTCTACAGGAATGGGCCGTCACTAGGCTATACCACTATGCCTACTTCACACACTTAATAACTGATATAATTAATTATAAGACCCACATAACAACTTACAAAAATAGCTATATCAAACAGAAAACATACACAAAGTAGGCTTGGTACAACTAAGGTCTTCGCTAACTAAACTGTAGCCACTTCTGGACTTGTCTTTATATACAAAATTGTCAGTACTGTTTTTATTAAGTTTTATATAACAAAATGTATAGCATGAACACATTTGAGCATGCTGCATCCCAACATTTTCTGTGTAAAGTCAACATGAAAGATAGTACCTAATCTGGGGTATAAGATCCCCATTATCCAACCTTTTTTTTTCTGCCAGCTTTGACTTCACCCATTCATACCCACCCTCCAATCACACTGAATGACGTTCAGTTCTTTCAAAATTATCCTTGTCCTTGCTTACAACCTTTGAAGTCAACGACTCTGAATTCAGAGTCTTTTTGTTTCAGAATCCTGTACTGGTGCATCATGCAGCCTTTTTCCCCCTCTTCCCTCCTGCCTTGCTACCTCTAGAAAATAAATCACTTTTTGCCGGACCCAACTCCACATTCCATAGATGGCCCCAATACACCATAGCACCATAATGTTTTATTTTAGAAAACATGCAAACTTGAAAGGCAAAATTGTTTCTAGTACTAACCTCAATACCCAGTACTCAATGTGTATTTAATGAACTAATCTCTTGAAAATAAAATAAAGGTGTTAGTACATAATTTGAAAGATATAAGTATATATAAAGAACTATTGTCAACCCATTTTGTTTAGATATTTTTTCTGTTAACAATGATTTAAAAAAATACTATGACAAAAGCAATTTTGGGAGAGAATGGTTTTATGACAGTTCACAATGCGAAGCTACACTTGAGCATGGGGTTGAGGGGTGGGGGTCCTGGTAGCAGAACTTTAGGCAACTGGCCATGTTGTATCGGAAGTCAAGAAGGAAAAGATTATGAATACTCACACTCAACTAGCTCCTTCATTTTGATGCATTTCAGGCATTCCAACACCTAGAGAATAGTGTCGCCTTCCATAGGGTAGATCTTCCCTCCTAAACTACCTGCTTAGTTTGATCTCTCACAGGCATGATCAGAGTCTAAACTCCTCTAAATAATCTCTCACATGTGAGAACCTAGGTGCTGGACACCTAGCAGATTCCAGATTCTGCCAATTGACCACTGTTCCTAATCAGCATAGCGGTCTTTCCCAAAATACATCCAACTGTATAGTCAGTGTTGCATAATTTAAAGTGGGGGGGGGGGAATCCAGAGAAGTCCGTCACTCTAGGTATCACTCCTAATGCTCCCATGACACCCTAAGGGCCTGCCTGCCTCTGACTGCAGATGAATGGGAAGATTTCAAATCCCCCAGTAAAGACAGTGACCCTGTGTAATCCCATCCCACACAATGCTGAGGAGTGGTGTCTAAATTCCCTGGCTGCTATCTCTCAGATGGGCAATTCCAGAAACATGTTGGGTGTTTCTCAGCCAGAACTGCCCTCTATCACTTCCAATGCTAACTTCACTAAAACACCCCACTCCCTTTGAGCTGCTCCTTTCTGTCTCCCCACTTCCTTGTGTCTACCTTGTAGGCCTTCCTTTCAAAAGCACACTTGCAACCAAGTCTGTATCTTGTATTCTGCTTTCAGAGGAACCCAAAGTAATCCATAAACAGTTTCCAGAAAAACTATACTCTCTTGCTAAATCAGTGTGTAAAAATGTGCCAATCACATAGAAAGAGATACACTTATTTAAGTGCAATAAGCAACATTTTTAGAGAATTATATAAATATGAGTATAGTCTGGTATTTGTTGAGATGTGACTATACTAAAATGAAAATGCCTTCATTTCTATGTAAAGAAGCACTTTATACAGACACACACACATGCACACATGGTCTGGAACAACATACAATGAAACACAAATTTTAAAATAGTTGAATTATCTTCTTATTCTCTTAATTTTATTTGACAGTATTTTTAATGCTCTATGACATACACTGCTTCCATATCCAAAGGGGAGTTTTTTTTTTTTTAAGCCAAATCTGCGTGCAGTTATCAGCATACTGTTTTGCTATTCCAGGGATGTTTGCGCACAATGATGAATGAGTCTAAGAACACAGGGAAATTGTAAATGGACTATAGGAAGCCCCATGATGCATTGTGGCTGGATAAGAATACCCAAGCCGTGACCTGGCTCTCGTGTCAGCAGGCTCCCATAAATATCAGAGCCCAACTCCATTTGAGTTATACCCACTCTTCCCTGAAAACTCATTTGCATGTATCTATTAACACACTCGGAGAACAAAGTCCCATTCCTTAGCCCAGATGGAGGAAGATACTTGCTTTAACCGGCATTCATAATTTATGATTGTGGGGATTAGGAGGCAGCCTTCCTGCTTACTAACTGCACCTGATGTGACTCAACAGGACACCTCCACCACACCTATTCTCCATAAGCTGGTTAGCCTGCTATACACTTAATCTTTCCCCAACCAATCCCCCCGAAAGAAAATAAATATTTGTAGATTAAAGGAGGACTGCCTTCTCATCCTTCCCAGCTGCCGGCCTGCAAGCTGTTAAGCACGGAGTGTTTAATTAATGGATAGATACCATTAGAGAGACAGCTGGACCTGCATCCAAATTAGCCCGGATTCAAGGTGCCACAAGATAAAGATCTGAAAGTGGAGAAGCTGAACCGCAATTGGGTTCATTTATAAAAGAGGCCGTGAAAGGTCAACTGTGTTTTCTTGTGTGGGAGATAAAGAGATGCTATTAAAAACAATTGGAAAGTAATCCATAAGGGACCAGGAAGTCATTCATGTTAAATTAATTTGTCTTTCTGATAGCATGGCACTCAGGACGGGAAAGTAAATTTACCTAAAATCAAGATCTCTCAAAAACAGCCATTGATCATGCCTTTCCTAAAAAGCCACGGGCAAAAGCCCTTGTGTGCTCGGAGCACTGAGGTGTCTGATCACGGCACGCTCATAACCGTTTGCAACTCCTTTCCAGGCTGGGAATTAACCAATTACTCCTGCGGATGGTAAGTGCACTGGTATTTCCGTGGCCATGCTGAGATGCCCAGCCGGCTGATGTTTCCCATCACCTCTGATGAACTAATCGCTAAGCACCAGAACAGCCCACCGTGCACACAATTCTACTTTCCTGACATTCAGCAACATAACAGCATGTTCCATCCCACTGCTCTCCATTTAAAACCTCCCTCGGCCCCTGTCCCCACTCCAGTACACCCCAGGTTCAAACATATCCGTACCAAGATGAAAATGCTTTAATTTATCCAGAAAATGTATCTACAATTATGACCAGCAGATTATTGAACTCCCCACAACAACATGATCCATTTTTCTTGTATGACTTCCCCTGGGTAAATTTTTCTGTTCACGCACCATGAGTTCCCTTTCTCCTCCCTAGTGTCCTGACACTAGCATGAGATGTGACAAAGGACAGTTGCTTTTAGTGCTCCGTAATGGCAGCCCATTACGACACATCTTCCTCTTCCTCTAGGCAAGATAGAGGTTGTGTCCGTTTGCAGCCAGGCATGGGTATGAAAACAGGAAAATGCATTTCATCAGACTGTGATCTCTGTTGACTTGAACCTGTGGCTCATCATGTTCTTCCCTCTGCTTGTGCTTGGAGAGAAAACTGCTTGTCGTTCTTTCTTGGGGTTGAAAACTAATGGAGATCTCTCTGTCTTTCTCTTTCTCTCTCTCTTTCCCTCCCTCCCTTTCTCTCTCTCTCTCCCTCTCTCTCCCCTCTGTGTGTGTGTGTGTCTCTCTCTTTCCTATGTGTGTATGTCCTCTGTCTCTCCCTGCCTACCTACCTGCCTTTCTTAAGAAAGGAATGGGAAAAATGAGCAGTTCCCTGAAAATATCTATTTTTGGAAACCTGCCTTTCCAGGCACTCACTAACGACAGCACAGTGCTGCTCACTGCTTCTAGCATCAATGAGGAGGATCAGTCAGAAAAGACAAAGGGATTAGAGGCAATTAATGTCCCCATTTTTCATTGCTCATCATTTGCAGGTTCTAATAACAACCCTTTTGTTCTAAGTTCGTACTAGAAGGAATTTCCCATTCAAACACCACAATTCCTCCTGAGGCTTTTCCTGGGGGAACACTGAAGACACAAGCATGTTTAGTATTAAGCACACAACAGTTGATGCATTTTGTTCGTGCCTAGCAGTATTGGATGCATGTCTGGTACCAAACTATTTTTTACATATATTATTATATACATTATAATGCATTATATTCCTTATGAATGTTTGTTTTTAGTCCCCAAAGAATTTAAGTAAAACTCTCCTAAGGCAAAATGGCTGGTAAACAGACGGGACAGGGTTCATTTGCAATCCTTGCTTTGGACTTGGTACCCCAAATCATTTGCTGTGTTTCTTTGTTAGCTGGTGAAACTGTGCTTGGAGAAGTAATTAAAATGGCCAGAGTGCATTTTTCTCATCTGTGTGCTCAATCTGCTTCCTTTCTTACTGTGGAATCTGCTTCCATAGCTCCTGGGAAACACTGCCTCCATCACATCCATCTTGCTAAATCATAGCTGCTTTCTTCTTCTGGGCCCCTCAGCCTGTTTGTTCACACAGGAAGAGAACCAAAGATGGTCACACTTTCCTTAGGACCCCTTCCACCTGTCTAGTTAATGTTGTCTCTTACTACGTGAGAGAGTAGTAATATTAACAATAGCTAAAACATCTTGCTGTTTATGTGCTAGGCACTGTACATTTTATTTTTTTAATATTTATTTATTTATTATGTATACAATATTTTGTCTGTGTGTATGTCTGCAGGCCAGAAGAGGGCACCAGACCTCATTCCAGATGGTTGTGAGCCACCATGTGGTTGCCGGGAATTGAACTCAGGACCTTTGGAAGAGCAGGCAATGCTCTTAACCACTGAGCCATCTCTCCAGCCCGTGGATGTACATTTTAAAACTACTCTGATTATCACAAAATTTCTTCAGTTTGGGCAATGTTCTATCTCCGTTGTACATAAGTGGACACAGAGGAAGGGTTTTGCCCAAGGTCATATGACTAGAAGTAGCAAATCCGAGAGTTAACTTTTATTTGTGAACTAGTGCCACAGAAATTCCGAGTTAACGTCTCATGGCTCACAACACAAGTCGCTCATTCTTTTCGTGCAGTGGAAGGGGTGCGCGGTGAGTGCAGCTGGGGTCAATTCTATGGTTCTGGGTTAAGCTTAGTTGTACAACCAAGCTACCAGGAGCCGGAAGATGAGGCTGCCACCTAGCAGGGCATCTCTGGCCTTTGTGTTTCGTATCCCTTCCTGGTGCCTAAGGTTTGGCTTGCCCATGCCTTTCATAGGGAACAGCCAAAAAGCAAGCAGCGCAGGCAGAAGCAAGAAGAGGCCTCCCAATACAGGGCTCCCGACCAGCAAACCGCACTTTCCACTGTCTTTTGTGAAGAGAGCTTCAAGGTCAAAAATCAAAGACGAAAGATTCAGAGAGAAGCATAAAGGACCCCTGTTAGGATTCGTTGCTTGTTATTCCTTAGGAAGTTTCCGTCTTATGACAGGATTTTCAGTTCCCTGTCAGCACCTAACATTCTGCAAGGTGAAGTTCTCAGCTTCTCAGTTTTCCTTTTCCCCAGTGCAGAAAAGACACAAGTCCGCAGTGAGCTTTGGAGGGGATGCCGGGACAGACGACTGGCAGAAGACGTCAGGGATGCCCTTGACCTTTGGGACAACTGTCCTCAAACCTCCATTATATCCCTGCCATTTGGTCATTCAAGTCTGCCCAAGAGGTCTTCATGCCCAATTTTTTTTGTATTATTTTGATATGTTGTCAAACGTGCCCCAGAAAATCCTGAGCAGCACGACACCATGTAATTAATAAACTAAATAATTAAACTGCACTGATTCATGCTAATACCTACAAGACCCAACATGTGTTTTATGTTTTATGTAACCACTATTTGTCATGATTATATTAGACACTGAGCCTTCTTTTCTTTCCTTTTTTAAGCATGCATGAGGCTGGAAAGATAGCTCAGTCAACTTATTGCCAGCTGTGCAAGCATGGGGACTCGAGTTCTGTAAATTCAAACGTAGCCATGGTGGGACTCAGTCATGATCCTAGTCCTGGGAATGTGGGGACAGGTTGATCCCCTGCTGGCAACCATCCTAGCTTAACAGCTGAGTTATAGCAAATGAGAGACACTACCCCAACAAACAATGTGATTGGCTCATGAGGATCAAAGCTGGGGGATGAACTTCGCATTCACACACGACCCATTCATATGCACTCATATGCGCACGCACAGCCCCATACACACGAAGGGCGATATCAGATCCCTGTCCTCAAAGAACTCATAGACTATAAGAAACAATGTGCATGCAACTTGTGCTACCACAGAGGGAAGACACTGAGAAAGAGGGGATTAAACTCAAATTTGGGCAGCAGCAAGAGTATCTCCCGAGGAAATTGAAGTAGGCGGTCAACTTCCAGAAGAAAGGGAGAATTTTTACAACAGAAAACTTTAAAAATAAGCAGGTGTCAGTGCCTGACTTTCGGACAATAGGCAAGGTCACAGAGATGGCATGGCATCTGGCGAAGCGAGCAGCACTTTTTGATGGCTGACAAACACTCAAGTTCAAAGGAGAAAAGAAGAATTTTTCTATATTTCTGTGAATTTTGCAGAGGAATAGGGCCTTGTTTCGCTGGCAAACTTGTTCTGCCCTACTTAGATATTATGTCCCCGAAGTGCCATGGATTGTCAGAAGAGCCCCCTTGAGATGGCCCTACTCCTTTTATCCTGACGTGGCATTTGTGGAGCAACCTTCCATCATCATTTGGTTTTTGCACAGACGCTCTCCTCCGGGGAGGCAATGAGCTAACCAACCTACAGTCATGATCTGTTTTGCTTGGCAGTTATTTCTTTGCATAAATTTAGAATATTGACAGTCTAGTTAATAAAACAAACTCTTGGGAGCCTGCTACGTTATAAAGGTTCTTTATTTTTATATGAACTCAGCATAGGCTAAATGGGTTTGTGGGAAAATCATAGGATTGGCTCAGAAAGAGGGGTGTCAGGCATGGAGCTGCTTCAGGGCTCCCAGGAAGTGGAATCTGACTCAGTATTCTGCCTTTGTTGTTTATGTGCTTCCCAGGTGTATGAAAATGCACAGAACTCTCAAGTTATGAGCAGGAAAGAATCCGTTTTTCAGAAAGAAGGGCAAAAGGGCCTAAATCAGAAGTTGGTTCATTGTGGCATCCTGTGCTTTATGGAGACTTGTCCATTGTGGGATTACATGGTTGAGAATCCCTTTCCAAAACAAGATCAAGGACAAGCCAAAGTCACCATCTTTATTAGTAGCTGACCACACTAAGTTTCCCTTAAATAAATAACCTTTTATTATTCGTAATTCTGAACTGGTGTGGGATTATTTTGTGGCTTTCACCTTCAGGTGTGTACCTTGTGCTGATCTTGAGTCCTCTACATCCTAATGGCAGTATGGGTCTGGGAGTTGCTATGATCATGACTAACCTCAGTTCCTTGCCCAAATTCAGCCACCTAGCCACCTGTGACTGAAGGAAGCTGGGGACAAGTGTGGTAAATTAATGACCTTTCTCTGCTACCAGTGGGAAGGCCGAACAAATGGAAACGGTTAAATCAAGTAGGATACCTACCTTCCATTGCATCCCCAGTAGAAATCCGCACATTCGAAAAACCTTTCCACAGTTATTTGATTACAACCTTTTCATTATCTTTGAGCTATTTTATAATCAATGGTGAAATACTTAACAATGGAAACACAAACGAATTGACTGGTGGAGGGAAAGCCCATTTATTCCATGGAAAAAGTCCCTCCTGAGTCTATGTGAAAATTCATTTCTATATTCCTGATTTATAAATGTTGTCTAGTCTCTGGATTCTCTTTTGAACTCACTATAATATCTTTTTGACAATGAGTTAAATAAGATCTTTAGCATGCAATCTTTTTTCTTTTCTTCTGTGTGAAAGTCAGGATTGTAACCTGTTGAAAAGAACCCAGTAACACCAGTAATTGCTGAGGATTTGTACAGCTGGCTTTCATCAAGCCAACTTGTTTGCTTTCTCTGGCTTATTTGTTTTGTTTTCTCCCCAAGTTATATGTAGCAACATCCCCAGAAAGGCTATTATACTGCATAGCGTTATGCTATTCTAGGGAACCAGACAATCTTACTATCATCCCCTTCCACCTCCACCCCAACTGTTAGGATGCTCTGCCTGGATCCTATCATCAGAAAGCATGCTCTGCTGACATTTCAGACTCCCACAGGAAATGCTGTGAATCTTCTGAGGAGGCCATATTCGCAAGGGTTGTTCAACAAAAAGGTTGGATAATCATCTTGGATTAAACCTTCAAAGCAGCAGGCTTTTGGTTACCCCCTACCCCATACCATGATTAACCTGGGAACCCTTTGAAACCCAATTCCTTATCATAATGTGGTTTTTGAAGCCATCAGTTTTTCATGAGAGACACCATGGTAAACATGCTTCTTTATGCATTTCCTTTAATTAACAATCCCTTTACTTTGCACAAAACTTTTCATATTTAAACTTTATCTGCAAAGGAATATTGTATGAAGTATTAAAGAATTAGGCAGCTAATGGAAAATATATTTCTCCTACTGATAACATATCAAAATCTGTTAGACTACCCATTAATTTCTAGCTGCTTAGCCTCCAGGAATCTCAGAGCCAAGTTTGAGAGTTGACTTTAATAACGCAATAGGACTTACCTCTTTTCACTACCATCCTCCAATATTATATTTATTGGATCTTAACTTATATTTCATCTACTCCTGGTTTCCCTTCCATTGTATTGCATTTGTTTTAAAAATCAACAACATGAAGATATAAAGAATACATTTATATAGGTGGATCATACATTTCTCTGTTTGCAATTTCATAAGAAATTTCTAGAGAAATCACAGATTCTCATGGATGCTTCTTTTCTGGCATGTTTCATTGAGAAACAAAGGAGCACTGACTCTTATGCATCACATTTAACTTGTCCATGTGCTGTATAAGTGTGAAACACATTTGCTATTGTTAGAATCTAAAATAGGACAATTACGGTCTGTTGAGATAGGAGCGGCGGGGCTGCATCCCCAGCACCCTGGCCGCCTGCTAGCTTATGCCCCAAAATAATTACATGGACACTGTATTCTTTTAAACACTGCTTGGCCCATTAGCTCTAGCCCTTACTGGCTAATTCTGATATCCCAATCAACCCATCTCTAATAAACTGTGTAGCACCGGTCTTACTGGGAAAGATTCAGCATGTCTGACCTGGCGGCTTGCTTCATCGCATGCATCTGCCTGGGAGAAGGGAGCATGGCCTCTCTCTGAGCTCACTTCCTCTTCCTCCCAGCATTCTGTTCTGTTTACTCCACCCACCTATGTTCTAACCAATAAAATGGGCCAAGGCAGTTTCTTTATTTTTTAACCAATGACCTTCCTCCATCAATGGTCAATCTAAATTATCAGTTGGTTGGGTAAAGACACACTTTGGAAGTTGTGGGGCTGTAAAAGGTGAAGCCTGGCTGAAGAACTGAACCACTGATGGCCAGCCTTTGAAGGACATGTCTTGGCTCTGGTGCTTCCTGTTTTTCTTCACTTCGTGGTTGCCATAAACTGAACAGTTTCCGCCAGCATGTCCTTTCTCCCCATTGTCCTCCTCTCCATGGGCCTGAAAGTCATGGAGCCAGCTGACCATGGTTTGATCTTTTCTCCCTAAAAGTATTCATGTCAGGTATTCTGTCACAATGAGGAAAAGTCCTGATGACCACAACTCTATCATGTGAAAACACAGAGCAATTCTGGCTTAACAAAGTTTCATTTTTAGCATTTTTCTTTTGAGAATGTGCTGTGTCTCTCTCAATAGGTTAAGGATACGGAATGCAACATTTGAATGATCTGCATGTGAAAACCTTTTCCTTTTGAGGGATAATGAAATGAGAAGCACACACAACTGAATGTGACTTCAGAAATACCAACCATTTACATTATTTATTGCTGTGCCTCAAACTTAGCTAAAAATAACACACAGTCATTAAGTACAGTATATATGGGTCAAAAAAGAGTCTGTACACAATTTGGGTTGGTCCTCTGTGGAATAGTAACCACCATGTTGCAATGAGATGACGTCTCATTATAGGCTACTTGGAGAGGATTTCTTACAAACCCATTCCACTTGTTGACAGAGTTTATTTCCATAGCACTATAAGACTTGGAGCCTTCCTGCTTGCTGTTGGCTAGAAACCATCTTCAGTTATTTCAGCCTGTTTATTTCTGTGCAATTTGGTGATCATGAAAACTGTTGGAAGGCTTTTGCTAGCTGATCGAGGCTGCAGTGGCTCATGGCCTGCAGCTTTTCTCAAATGCTAGGCAACATGGAAACCTCTCCCTCTGCAGTAGAACTTCCTGCATCTACCTGCCCTTATCTGAAAAATGTTCCTGGGTCTGGATGACTGACCTTATCTGAAAGTTGTCTATAAGCCACATGCCTGATTTATTTTTAGCTTGAACCCTGGCACAGATTCCTATTTGAAGCCTTCTTTGATGCACATACTAGGTGTTGTTGGGGACTGTGGACTCCCAGACCCTGAATTTCCTGTAAGAGGCTTGTTTTTTATGCTTGCAGCTACTCTGCGCATAAGACCCTCAGGACTTCCTATGGCAGGGGAGTGGTTTCTGGTGTCTTGTAGCTGAAGCAACCCAAGAGCTAGGGCATGGCCATTGGTCAGGGAAGGTACTATATAAACTGCCCTGGAACACAATAAACGGGGCCTTCTTGGGGAATTCAAGGATGACCCATGTCTCTGTCACTCTGTATTTTTGTGTGTCAATCTCCAGGCCCCTTTCCCAGCTTGTCTATAGTTCAAGGAACATGCTACAGGCATAGTACCGTAGTTCAGGTAATATAGGTGCTACAGCACCATAGTACACGTAGTAGCACGGTCTGTAAAAGGTGCCTTATGATCAGAGTATGGTCCTTAATGAAAATTTGTGATGTCCCCAAATTTTATATTCCCTTTTTTTTTCCTGGAATAAAAAAAAAGAGTTGTAACAGCAGCATTTAACAATCTTCTTGGAGTGCTGTCTCCACTCTCACAAACTGTTGGACCCTGCTCAATCTCATTTCGGCTCCTGCCCCATTTCATAAACCACAGCCTGAACCTTCCTGAGGACGAAGCACAGAGGCCGAGCCACAGCCAGCAAATGGGAATAGTCTTGTCTTAGTCAACTCTGGATGTTGTAAGAACAGAAATTTATTTTCTACAGTTCTGGAGGCTGAGAAGACCAAGACCAAGAATCCAGAAGACTCAGTCTCATCTCATTTCTGGTATACAGATGTCACCTTCTCAAGATGTTCTCACTTTGTTAGGGTAGGCAGAAGTTTCTGCCTCACAAATCACTCCCAAGTAACCACATAGAGGCTTAATTTTAAATATGAATGCTCGGCCAATAGCTCAGGCCTATTACAATCTGACTCTTACATTTAAATTAACCCATATTTCTTATCTATGCTTGGTACATTTTCTCATGTACCAAGCAAGTCATGTCCATCTTGCTTTTCTCTGTGTCTACTTCAGACTCCTCTTGACTCTGCCCTTCTTCTTCTTTTTTTTTTCATCATTCTCAGCTTGGCTCTCCCTCCTAACTTTATTCTATTCACACATTGGCCAGTAAGCTTCTTTATTAAACCAATTATGGTGCCATATCTTCACACAGTGTAAAGGAATATTCCACATGATAGACTTGGTAAGTAGCTCTCTAAGGCCTCTGTTCACTCTTATTTTCAGGAATTAATCATCTCCCATAGTCCCAATTCCTAATACTACCAGCTTGGACATTAGGATTTCAGTTTAAGGATTTGGATTTAAGAGTAAGGTTATTATCATATGTAATATAGTTACATACATGCCATCATGGTAGGTCATTCTTTCATTTGTAACAAATTTAGGTTGGTTAGAACTCCCTGTTAGCTCCTGAATGAATTCAAAAGAATGGAAATAACAAAGCCATGAGTATCAGGAGATAGTAAGCATACAGCTGCAAAATGTAATTCTGATAACATAAACAAATTTGCCACTATCCAGACAAAGAAACTTTAACATATTCTACCATGGCTTTTATCTGCTCAAGACAATGTCCCTAGGACAATGACTTGCCTGAGAAAGCCAAATTTGCTGTTATTGATCATTTATTCTTGCCTATAGGCCTGACCTACAATGCTTGGAAAATGTGAAAAGCTCTTTCCTGTCTCTTTGAGATACAAATCTACAACTCAGGCTTGTTTTTCCTAGAGACTGAGCAAATGCAATCACTGAGATAGATGGAGCCACTGTCTTTTATTCCCTGAGGAGAGCAGGAGCTTAAGTGATAAAGCTCTAGTTAGCACACAGAAATGGCCAAACCACACTGACTGGCAACTTCATCTTGTGGTATCCTTTACCATCTTTCCTTAACACACTACAAAGTTGAAAGTGTCTCTTGCTCTTTTTTTCTGGTACAGTTTGTTATTGAAGGCTGTTTGTTCATTTCCTGGCTGCCCAGACTCCCAAAATAATCACACAGAAACTGTATTATTTGCAATATTGTTTGGCCAATAGCTTAAGCGTGTTTCTAGCTAGCTTTTATACCCTAAATTAACCCATCTCTATTAATCTATGCATCCCCACGAGGTCGTGGCTTACCAGCAAAGTTTCAGAAGGCTCCAGCAAAGGCATCTGTTTCCTGAAGGGGCGACATAGCTTCTCCCTGACTCTGCCTGCTCTCTCTCTATATATATTTTTTCCAGCCTGTCTGTATTCTGTTAAGTAGGCCATTGGCCAAAAGTAGCTTCTTTACTAACCAAAGGTATTCACAGCAAACTGAGGGGCATCCCACATCACCTCCCCTTTTCTGAATAAATAAAAAATGAAGGTTTTAACGTTAACATAGTAAAATTATACATACAAAACATGTGTCAAGCAATAATTACAGTTAGAATATCTATATCTACTTTATCTTTTTCATAATGAAGGAAAACTATAACTATCTATTCTTAACTCCATTAATGACTCCAGAAGGATATAATATCACCTAAGTAAACAGCAAGTGCATTGTAAGCAACTTCTAAAACTCTAGAATTGACAGAGACATTTTACTGCCTGGACCAAAGGTTTTTTTTTTTTTGTAACATTGGGGCACCTGTCTTCAGCCTACAGGCCCATAGTATTCAGCAGACTTTTCCATGAAGCAGGTAATTTCAAAGACATTTCTGCCTAAATTGGCAGTTTATCAGTCACTTTCTTCTATATCTTGCAGAATGTCTGGCAGACTCTTTCATGCAGCAGGAACTCTGAAAGACCATTTCATCTTTAGCCAAGTTCAGCAGTCATTTCTCTGTGGGTCCTTCATGTCCAGTTCATACAGTATAACATCAAACAGTCCAGGCAAGGGCAGTTTCTTTCCCAAATGGCTAACCACTTCCATAAGGGTCTTCTTCAATGCCCATCATCCTCTTGAAGGAGATTGGTGCTTCCAGGAGCAGATGTGTCTCATTGTCATGAAAAGTCTTAAGTTCTTAAGACATCTTAAAAGTCATATTCTGTAGGTCTTTGAAAGGTTTGAAGATTAAGTGAAATATATCTCTATATATCTAGAAAACCTAACTAACATGACTACAAACTTGGCTATTATAAATGACTATCTATTAACCTGTATTTCTTTATTATACATTATATTTTTAAATGAGCTGCACAAACAAAATATCTTAATCAAGAGCAGAAATACATGTATAACAAAATTGATCTTAAGTTTGTATCAATAAACCAAGATACATACCAATGTAAACTATCCATTTCTATAGCATATCCCCCTTTAAATGTAAATAAATATTTATAAACAATCATTTAGTGAATTTGGGCCTTGTTGTCGAGATTATTTCCTGCTGATTGGAGGCACTGTTAATCAGGTCTGTCATGGGGTATGCTGTGTGGTAGGTCCATCTCAGTCAGCAGTCCTGAAGTCATCATGGATGTTGGACCATCTGGGCCATTGTTTCAGGGGGTCTTGTTTGATCAAACCACATTAGTCTGAAAGGATTCCACAGTTTCTTACCTGAGGAAACAAAGGGAGAACTTCTTTTCCAAAGCAACATATTCTTAGACCCAAATTTTGAAGTCAAGATATCTTTAAAATATATATGTTGATTTAACTTAGCAGCCCCCAGAATCAAATATCTCTCTGTAGTCAAAAAATTGAAAGAAAATACAATAATAAAGATAATCCAGACTCTCTATGTATTTTCCATCTTTACATGGCTTATTTTTCTTAGTCTATTACTTTTTTTTTTTTTGGTTTTTCGAGACAGGGTTTCACATCTGTAGCTTTGGAGCCTGTCCTGGAACTCCCTTGGTAGACCAGGCTGGCCTCGAACTCACAGAGATCCGCCTGCCTCTGCCTCCCGAGTGCTGGGATTACAGGCGTGAGCCACCACCGCCCAGCTCTGTCTATTACTTTTTGTACAAGTTTCATATTATTTTATTATCTCTACTCTTTTAATCTATGACTGTTTTCTGTCTCATTAAAGACTTTGCTTTTTTTTATAACTGTCTATACTCATTTTTTTGTCTCTCTCGGGCCTATATACATTTATCTAACACTATGAGCCATTTAGAAGTCTTTTTTATCTGAATCTATCTTTATTGCTTCTTTGTAATTATTTTCTGATCAGGAACACCATTTTTAAAAAATGCTAAGTAGGCATGGCTAGGCCCAACTCCAAGGTCCTGCCTGATTGCTTTGCCCAGTCAAACATGGTAGAGGCATGTTCACTGCCTCTGAGAGCCATGTACATTGAGCCATTTTCAGGTACACAGTGGGTCTTTGTTGCTATTAAGCAAGTTGTAGCACTGTGTTCTCAAACCCCATTTAAATGCTTTGTAGCCAAACCTCCCGAAAGAGTCATAGTCATTTGTGATGGTGAACCAGGAAGCCACCGTTTTTAAAGAAGTCATGCAGTTTTTACTGCAACTCTCTCAAAAGAGCCATGTATCCCTGCTCACCAAGAGTCCATCCATAAAAAAAATTTTTGGCTACCAAGAAACTGCACTAAACTCTGCTAAACTCTCTCTCTTTCTCTCTCTCTCTCTCTCTCTGTGTGTGTGTGTGTGTGTGTGTGTGTGTGTGTGTGTGTGTGTGTGTAGAATTCCTTTTTAAGCTTTTTCAGGTTTTTCATGGATATAGTGACCAGGTTGGGTGCCAATTTGTAGGAAGAGGCTGTTGGTTTGTTAAGCCATTGGCTGAAAGAAGGTTCTTTATTAACCAGTGGTATTCACAGCACACAGAGGGGAATCCCACATCAACAGTTACTGTAGTAACTTGAATACAATCTTGTCATTTGCACAAATGACTGGCTCTCTTTCTCTATGACTATACAACTCTAGGACTGTGGAACTCTGACTGTATTTCACTAAATCTAAAGATCTAGCCATCATTACATTTTTCATTCAGACTCAGTCTATCTAAACTAAGCTTTTATGAATGTGTTTGTAAAATATTTTTAGTGCTCTCCTATTACAGATTTGTCTCTGAAGAGTGATATATACTTTAAATTAACAATAGTCAAAATAATAATAGTCTTTGTGATTGAAAAAACCAAAAGTATAAACATATATAGAGGCCATAAAGTACAGTCTGGATGTAGATGCTATATGATTGGTGGGAGGCAGGAAATCTCTTGGTTATAAGATATAATTGCCTTAGACATTGAAAAAGTGTTTCAAGTCTTCCTAAAAGAGAGACTGAGTGGAACTGAGTGACATAATGACTTAGGGGTTCTACTGCTGTGAAGAGACACCATGATCATGGCAACTCATATAACAGAAAACATTTAATTTAGGGTGGCTTACAATTTTAGAGGATTAGTCTGTTATCATCATGGTAACATGGTAATGTGCAGGCAAACATGGTCCTGGAAAAGGAGCTGAAAGTTCTACATCTTGATCTACAAGAAGCAGGGGTCTGTCTCACTGGGCATGGCTTGTGCATACATGAGACCCTAAAGCATGTGTCCACAGTGACATACTTCTTCCAACAAGACCAAACTTACTCTAACAATTCCATCCCTCCTAATAGTGCCACTCTCTATGGCCAAACATTCAAACACATGAGAACCATACCTATTCAAACAATCACACACACTATGAAAGATTTCCTTCCACTGGTCCTCAGTATGAGTTTATCTTTTCCTCTTGAGGCATCAAGAGAATCCACTCACTCTGCTCAAAGTTGAGGTAGCAGAGTTAATGAACACAAAGAAGGACTGAAATTGTGCTCTATAGAATCCATACTTTTTTTTGTACTTCACCAAGAGAAAAAAATGCCCCCCCAAGAGAGTGGCACTAATGGGAGGCGTGGCCTTGTTGGAATAGGTTTGGTCTTGTTGAAGAAAGCATGCCACAGTGGAGTTAGGCTTTGAGGTCTCAGATATGCTTGTCACACTCAGTGAGACAGACCACTTCTTGTTGCCTCTGCAAGATGTAGACCTCCCAGCTACCTCTCCAGTACCATGTCTGCCTGCCTGCATGCCACCATGTCAGACCATAATGATAGTGGACTGAGCCATTGAACTGCAAGTGAACCACCACAATTAAATGTTTTCTTTATAAGAATTACTGTGGTCATGGTGTCTCTTTACAGCAATAGAAACCCAAAGGCACTCAGCATTTTAGAGCCTTCCAAGATTTTACTGAAGACAGACATGGAATAGCACATGTGTAGCCCACTCGACCCAAGCATGGGCCACTGAGGACCAGGCCTACCTTTTGTGTTTTCCCATGAGGAGGATCCTAGCACTTCAGACCTCTTTCCCCTTACACTGAAAAGCCAGGTCCTCTGCTTGCCTCCCAAGACTGTTTCTGGAGCTCATCTCCTCAATGAGCAAATACCATTCCTAGATCATGAAGAATTGTACAGGGTGAAAAATATACACTGATGCTGAATGAGTCCGGAGTAAGAGGTTCCTGTTAGAGGATGTAAAGGTCTCAGAAAGACAGGTTTCAAAGAAGACACTGAGCAGATTGTTTCTTATGAGATGTATTAAGGGTATTCTTAATGCCATGGAAAGATAGCCTGGTGTGCGGAGACTCTGAGTCGAGTTCAGGCCTATGAGACTAATTGGGGTTCCCCTCTATGAGATTGCAGGCAGAGATCCCATGCTATGTGGTTGATAAGTAGTCCATGATTTACCTTGTAGTCAGATTGCCTCTGATTCCTAGGCATCACAGGAAGCAATAAAAGTTCGGTGTCCATCATACAGGATATGCCACTTCTAGCTACTGATTGCTTAGGATCTTGGGTAGCCGGGGGTTGGGGATGAAGAACATGAGGGGGGGGGGGGAAGAGAAAGGAGAAAGAGAGAGAGAGAGAGAGAGAGAGAGAGAGAGAGAGAGAGAGAGAGAGAGAGAGAGAGAGAGAGAGAGAGAGAGAGAGAGAGAGAGAGAGAGAGCTACAGGTTGAGCATGGCCCTAAGTAGCCCCTAATCAATGTTGAACAGTCAATGGAACTGTTTGGTCTCATTTGCCAGGGAAACTCAGACCCATTATGTTCTGCTGTGTACTATAAGTGAAGTGTGGATAGCTCCTGAACACATCTGTCCCCACCCCTGGGGGACCTGGCAGAGTGCATCACCCCTGTGAGCATGGCAAGCAGTACCCTGGCCTGCTGTGTGGTGTCACATCGTCCTTTTAAAAGGCTCAACTCCACCTACTCCTTTTTCTTCTTTATCTCTTCTGTTCCTCTCTGTGATCCCTCTGTCTCTCTCTCTCTCTCACTCTCTCTCTCTCTCTCTCTGGCTTTTTGCCTCTTTGCATCTCTTACTCTCTAGTTCTCTATATGCCTCTGTCTTTCTGCACTTCTTCCCAGGAGGCCACTCTGAGCTCCCTTTCTCTCTCTCCTCTCTCCTTCCCTTCCTTCTCCCACTCCTTTCCCTTCCCACAGTAAAACTCCCCACACAAGCTCTGTCTTCCTGGTCTGTGTGTCCTTCACCCGCCGTGGTTCGGACTCAACCCGCTAAGGTCCCTCACAGTTTCATTAACAGATACCACAAGCTGAGATATTCCTTTGACATTTTGCGTGTTCACTGAACTGCAGACAAATGCAAACCTTTACAAAGCAGAGAAATATGTCTTCCTCAGATGTGTTTAGAATACTAAGAGACGAATCGGTGCTTAACTATCTAAAGGGTTTAGAAATGGCATGATTACCGAATTTGTCCATTTGGAAGATGCATTGGTTACAGATTACATAGGCATTCAACAACTTCTTCTTCACATTCATATTATCATTATTATTCTAAACTTCCTCAATTCTGTTATTGTTTTTTTGTTTTTGTTTTTTTTAATTTATTTATTTATTAAGGATTTCTGCCTCCTCCCCGCCACCACCTCCCATTTCCCTCCCCCTCCCCTGATCAAGTCCCTCTCCCT
>NC_022035.1:7436853-7458580 GCF_000317375.1 Microtus ochrogaster | reverse complement strand
ATGGCTAGAAACCAAATATGAGTGAGTACATCCCATGTTCCTCTTTTTGGGTCTGGCTTACCTCACTCAGGATAGTGTTTTCTATTTCCATCCATCAATTCTGTTATTGTTAAATAACAATACAGTACCTTTAAAATTATTATTTTTGTTAAGAAGTCAAGAGTGTTTTATGCAGTCTGGACACATTGTAAAGGACAAAGGGGTTTGATGACTGTCTTTTCTTTTGCAGAAATGTGATTCACAGAACAAGTAATATTCTAATTTTAAAATAAAATTAAATTCTGCATAGACAGTTTTACTCCTCATTTGTATTGAACTGTTTTACCCTCTGAGATTTGACCCTAGTTTTCAAGAAAACTTCTTCACATATGGGTCTCACCATAGGCAATTTTGACTCCAAGTCAAATTTGGAATTTGGCTGCAGGTTGTTCCTGTAATGTTTCTCTAGTTGTGTTAATAAGGTTCAGGTCTTGCTCTGAGTGCTAGGTACAGAGCTATACCTGGCCTCCACCCTGTCCCTCCATACCTTTCACATTCACAGAATACTGTCCTGTTATACATGATCCAAGTTCCCCTCACTATGTGGCCAATCTTACTAAGTATTCTTTTCCTAGTAAATTATAATTTAAATTTTTCAGGATTAATCTCATTGATGCATCAACCCTAAGCAAAGACGTATAGGCATCTAAGAAATGTTAAGAGTGGGGAGAGCCTCTCAATGGTTATCTAGCACCAAAGGTCAGCCCTGAAATCGTATATATACAAGTAATATTTTAACAGTAAATGGATTGAGTAGGTTATATTTATATAATTAGGAAACATACGCACACATGCACACACACAAAGCAATTAAATAGAGGGCATAAATTTGAGAGCAAGGGGAATACATAATAATGGTGGAGAGAGCATAATGATATATCTTAATTTCAAAATTTTTAAAATTAAATTAAATTTTTTAATGTCTTAGTAAAAGCATAACTGATGAGATGTAATAGATAGCCCATGCATGTTTAACTTTAAGAAAAATACATTATTTCATATCTATTATATACAACTGATGAGATGTAATAGATAGCCCATGCATGTTTAACTTTAAGAAAAATACATTATTTCATATCTATTACATACCAGATGACGTCCTCTCCATGATTTTTTAAATCTTCAGATACTAGATGGGTTTTAAGACCTTGGTCCAGTATAAATGCCTTTCTCAAGTGGCTGTAGATTACAGTATACCACTCTCTGTTCTTGACTTGTTGGAGTTGGTGGAACATGACCGAAATATTAAAATTAGTAGAAGTCTTTGGAATTATGGGATGGGGCTGTTACGATTAACGTAGAAGCATATTCTCTAATAATTCAAAGCAGAGTGTGCTGGCCAGTTTTATGTCAACTTGACACAACCTAGAGTCATTGGAGAGGAGGGAGTCTCAATTGAAAAATGCCTCCATAAGATGAGGCAACAGGCAAATGTAGTGTGTTTCCTTAATTAGTGATTAATGGGGGAAGAGCCAGCCTATTGTGGGTGGTGCTATATCTGAGTTGGTGGTCGGTGTTCTATAAGAAAACAGGCTTAGGAAGTCATGATGAACAAGCCAGTAAGCAGCAACCTTCCATGAGCTCTGCATCAGCTCCTGCCTCCAGGGTCTTGCCCAGTTTGAATTCCTATCCTGACTTCCTTCAGTGATGGACTATGGATGTGGAAGCATAAGCCAAATATCACCTTTCCTCCCCAAGTTACTTTTGGTCATTGTGTTTCACCACAGCAACAGAAACCCTAACTAAGACAAAGAGAGATAAAAAAAAAGGATCTTAAAATAGATTATTTTTCTTAATTCTGTAAGTAGATAGTTCATTAAGCTTAACTGACTCCTGAAGATTTGTTAATGACTAGGTAGTGCCCACTCATGTCTGAGGAAAATTTCCTAGACATCTTAGCTACATGTTATTTGGAATACCTGGCCTCTGTAAGCAACTTCACCTGCATACTATATCTTGCTTCTGTTTAAAAAGGCTCCAGTGGATTTTTATTCATTACAACCTACATCTGAATAAGGAATTTTATAACTTTTTAAAGATGCATTTAATAATTCACATTGTTTAGTTTTGAAAAAATACCATTTTGTTTTTATCTCTGCTTTCTCTACAAGATTCAGTTAAACCACAGAACAGAAATACAAAGAATTTAAAATCAGAAGGACAAAAAGAAAAGCAGAGTCAAATTCTATAAGACTAAGGCAGAAAAGATAAGTGGCACCTGATTTAAGTGTACAGAGAAGCTGAGTCTTGTTGAAAGAAACAGTGTTAAGAGAACGCATGTTTCCTAGTGAGGAAGTCATGAAACATAGCCAGGTCTTAGTAGATCCTAGGGTGAGAATGAAGCATAGTCTAGTGAGTGTCCACCTCACTAAAGGAAGCTAAGCTGAAAGGAGACCAGAGAGCCTTCAGACCAATCGACACTGGGTTCTCCTAAGGATATTGGGGCAACTGCTGCAAGCATCAAGGAGAAAGAATGTGAGTGAGTATGAGGATCCCCGAGAGTCATAAGCTATTTCGGTCTTAGTCCCCCCCCCCCCCCAAGAACAGAAACGGTACTAAGATCATAATAGACATCTTCCTGGAAGAAGTATCCACATCACAAAAGGGAAGCAGTGATGTTAATCCTTGGAAGGTTTTCCCATCCAAGCCTGCAGGGAAGAAATTTACCACCACTAACAGTTGCCCTGTCTACATAGATCCTACTGTTCTGAGTATCTGATGAGGACTGCTAGACAGTTGAAGAAACACATACAATGGGAGAGGGAAAAAAAGGAAAACAATATTTGGGAAAACAAGGTAGAAACAACATAAGACAGGCTTGGCTAAATTCATGTCTGAGCTATGTGGGACAGGATGAAAGCTATACATTGAAGGCTAGAATCTGGTGCTTCCCTGGAGGAAGGTGTGTGTGTGTGTGTGTGTGTGTGTGTGTGTGTGTGTGTGTGTGTGTGTGTAAACATCAGTTTTGTGATAGAATGTTCCCAAGTGAGGGAAGATGTTACTAGTTGTAGGAAACCAGGATATCTTATGAGAAAAAAAAAAACTTGATTATTTTAATAAAAGAACAATTGGGATATTTTTTTAAAAAAAAGTTTGACGGCAATGTAGGAGTTACCAAGCCATTGCCACAAGCTTTAAGACAGGGTGACCAGTTGTTTTATTTAGAAAGAGGCGTGTGAGCATCTTGATGAGAGTGGATATCGTGAGCTGCTAAATGGGTTGTTGGAGAGCGTCTGAAGCTTCAGGAAAGAACGGTCCTACATCGCTAAGCTGTGCTTGCCTGCCTAAATAGTATGTTTAAAAGCTAAATCTACGCTTCCACATGTCTTAGTTAAGGTTTTTATTGTTATTTTAAAAAGCTATAACCAAGGCAATTTACTTTAAAATGCTTTTAATTGCCCTATGGTATCAGAGGGTTAGTTAGAGTCTATGATGGCACAGTAACGCCATGGCAACAGGAATAGCACAGAGCTCACATGTTGATCTCAAGACGCCATTAGAGAGGACACTGAGAATGGCTCTAGTCTTTTGAAACCTTGAAGCCTACCTCCAGTGGCATACCTGCTAACAAGTCACACTCCTAATCCTTCATATATAGTTCCACCAACTGGGGACCACATATTCAAATACATACAACGATTGGGGTCATTCTCTTTCAAACCATCACACTATGGAACCTAGTGATTCAACTCATACAAGATACTAGGAAATGAAAACTATGTCTTTTTTTTAAATTTTTTAAATTTATTTTTCCCTCAAGCCCTTGTCTTTTTTATTGCTTTATAAATAATACCATCCAACATTTCCACTTCCTCCCCTCCTCCCATTTTCCTCCTGCTCCCCCACTCACCCTCTCCCCTTCCCCTCCAGTCATAAAGGAGGGCAGGTTACTCTGCCCTGTGGGAAGTTCAAGGCCCTCTCCCCTCCATCCAGGCTTAGGAAGGTATGCATCCAAATAGACTAGGATCTACTGCAGCAGAGACAAATCACAGTGCCATTGTCATTGGCTTCTCAGTCGGCCCCAGTTGTCAGCCACATTCAGAGTCCAGTTTGATCACATGCTCGTTCAGTCCCAGTCCCCCCTCCAAAAAAGAAAAAAATAAAAAAACTATGTCTTTGTGAAAATTCTTCCACACATATTTACAACAACTTCATTTACAGTCCCCCAAAACTGGTATGGTGGCTTGAATGATAAATGTCCCCGTAGCTTTGGGTATTTGACTATTTGACCCCAGTGGGTGATGCTGGTTGGGAGGTTTAGCTGGCATGTCCTTGATGAAAAAAAAATATGTCATTGGGGGCAGGATTTACCAGTACAATGCCCCACCTAGTTCTCTTTAGACCTCTCCTCCCCTTTCTGACTTGTGGTTGCAGCTCAAGATGTGATCTCTCAGCTTCCTGTTCCTGCTCCCATGACTCTTTTTATTTATTTATTTATTTTAATTTATTTTTTTTTCAAGACAGGATTTCTTTGTGTAGCTTAGCTGGTCTAGAACTAACTCTGTAGACTTGTCAGGTCTTGAACTCACAATGCTGGGATTGAAGGCATGCACCACTACTGGCCAGCCCCTGCCTGGTATTTGTTGTCATCCCTCCACTTGGCCATTGTAGACTCCTGTTTCACTGGTCATGGTGTTTTATAACAGCAGCAGAAGAGCAAGTAATAGAACTGGAAAACTCAGGGACGAGGGGAAGATTAACCACGGCATAAGGAGAGAGCTGAGATCACTCAGTGATGGAAAGAGAAGGATGCTAGTATACGTAACAACACAGATGATAGAAAGGGATAAATGTTAGTATACATAACAGATGATAGAAAGGGGTGGACGCTAGTATACATAACACACATGATAGAAAGGGGATGGGTGTTAGTATACACATATGATTTCAGTGGAAGAAGCCGCACTCAGCAGCTACACATTATATGATTTCACCTATGCCACATTGTGGGAAAACTGTGAGTCAGCACATGGATTAGTGTTGTCAGAGATTGTAATTGGGAGGAGACGTGAGAATTAACTATGCAGAAACCACAGACTTATGTATCTGTGGAGTTACTATAAAGTTTCCTTTTGCTGGTGTCACCTGAGTGTGTGTTCTTAAACACACCCAACATGCACATTTTAAATGTGAAAATGAAATTAAATATATCATAATTTTTAGGAATTAAAGATAATAAATAAGGTTTCTGGATTGAATGATGACCAGACATTGGTACTTCTGAGGCTAGCAGCAACCATGGCTGAACAGCAGACAGGTCTCAAAGAAAACAAAGGCAATTTCCCCCTCAGTAACCCGAGAATGAGGCTGCTGGAGTCAGTACCACCAGGTGGTGGGATTGCTCCATCCTGAAGAGCCATTCTCTTGTACACAGCCTAGCTTTTGTCTGGTGGTCATTTGAGTTGTCTTCAGATGTTTGCTCCCAATATGGTTCCTATGCCATTTTATTGCCACCCACATGGCTTCTCACATGGAGTTGAAAAGCTGATGATCTGTGTTCCATGTGATTGACAACATGGGTTTCCTGAAATGCAAATCCGATCAGGTTATTCCCTCGATTAAAATTCCTCACTGGTTCCTTATTGCCTACAGCAGGGCTTCTGGAGTGTGACTGCACATTAGAATTGCCTGGAGCATTTTACAAGGTGCCGGATGCACAGCCCACCTCCAGACATCTGGACTTAATTGACCAGAGCTCAGAGTTATCAGAGCTTTAAATACTTACCACGTGGTGTGTTTCTTAGGGGCTCATTTTTTCAAACAACATTATTAAAATATAATTAATATATTTCATATTTTTTAAAGTATGTACTTCGAAGGCTCCTTTCTGTACCCTACTATTAATTTTTAAAATTATGGTAAACTTTGTAATATAAAATGTGTTTTTAATCACTTAATTATGGAATTCAGTGGTATTAATGGCATTCACAATGCTCTACAGCCACCTCAGCTATTTCTTCAGTTGCATGTGATTTAACTACTTATCCAATTCTGAGGAACTAATGAAAAATTCTTTACAGATCCAGAGACTTTTCATGAAAAAGTCTCCTTCTGTCTCCTCAGGCTGTGCTCTGAACACTTCCTGTCTGGCATTTTCTCAGACTCAAAGAAGCTAAATTATCTTTAGCCTTTGCAGACTTTGCCTTTGTCTATTGTCATTTTGTTTCTTTAAAGCACTCCTCACACTAACTGCTACTTCTGTTTAAAAAAATAAAAAAAAAAAAATCCCTTCAAAGCCCAACTCAAGTGTTATATTTTAAGATCATTTTCCTGAAGCCAAAGCTTATTTAGCTTCCCCACTCTGTGTTCCGTAGGCTCATTTATCAACCTCTACAGGACCATTTAATCATGACAACCTTCTCTCTCTTTATCTGTCTGCACCCAGACTGAACTGAGCCCAGGCAGCGCATCACACAGAGTGTAGCTCACAGGAGAGGCTGTTTGATGAGCAAATTAAGGAACAGTTACTGATATTTAAGATTGTAACCATGGATTGTATAATTGGGTGACCGGGATTCAAGCAACATAATATATACAGCATGAGCATGGGTTCACAGGATGATATATTAATAAAGGAACTATAACTGATGGGCTTTACAAAGTTATTGCCTGTATTAAGTATATCTGATGGTACAGGACAGATGAGCTGACACACATACACACACACATATAAAACTCTTTTTTTTTTTTTTTTTGTTTTTCGAGACAGGGTTTCTCTGTGGTTTTGGAGCCTGTCCTGGAACTAGCTCTTGTAGACCAGGCTGGTCTCGAACTCACAAAGATATATAAAACTCTTTTAATCTTTATTATAAATATATACATGATACTCTTTTAATCTTAATTATAAATATATACATAATACTCTTTTAATCTTTATTGTAAACATGCTTGAGGCTTTGAAAGGGCTTGGTTACTACCTCCATATACCTTGTGGCTTGTGGACATACAGAGAAATCTAAGTAAACATTTACCCTGCAATATCAGCCCATTGCTAGTAAAACTGTACTGTACTTGACATGGACTTTGCATAAGTTGGTTGCATAAGTTGGTGGCACTGACTGTCTCTCCTGGGTTTCGGTTGTCAAGTGGCAGAGGAGGAACTCACATGGTTAAGCATAAGCAGTTCTTCTGTGAGGCACAGGGACATGGAATGCCGACAGTGAGGGACAGAGAGAGCTGGAAGGAAGTCTTCCTCAGCCATTCTATGAACAAGCAGGAGCTCTGAAGTGCTTAAGGAAGTGCTTATAGGTGAAGAAAGATCAACCGAAACATGAAAGAAATATTATTCCACATATATTGCTGTTGGAGATATAAAAGGACATGTCTTCTGTTGAGAATTATGAGGAGGGTTGTCAAAACACTTAAAAGTAAAGCCAAGCATGAGACACATAACCATAATCCCAGCACTTGGGAGTCTGAGGCAAAAATATCATACGTTACAAACCAACCTGTTTTATATTGTGAGGTCCTGTCTCAAAAAAACATACAAACAAAAAATGGCATTACTATATGACCCAACAATGTCACTTCCAGCTGGATACATCTAATATAGTGGAAAATAGGACACGGCATCAGCAAATGTATGCTTACTGTGAAATTATAGCTTGAATAAAAGGTATGTATTATCAGGGTTCTCTGAAGAGGCAACAGAACCAATATAATGAGTGGGGAAAAATATCAACCATCACAAGATGGAAGTAAAGTAAATTTCCATTGATAGATGAACAAAGAAAGTGTGAAATGTCAACAATGGAATTATTCATCTTCCGAAAATAAGGGAACCCTGTCATGTGACATACCATGGGAGAACCTCGGGGAAAATCTATTGAGAGAAATAAACCACTCACAGAAAGACAAACTGCATTATTCATTTACAATATATATATATATATTACAATATATATGTATATGAAGATCAAGAAATTGGTTACTAGGTAGTTGTGATTAGGGACTTTTAAAGGGGTGGGAGAATTAATGCACTTATATAGAGGGTTAAAGGGGAACAATACAGCAGAAAGGTTAAAATGCAGCAGGGAAGTGGAAGGTAGAGAGGATGAAGAGTGGTTAACAATGCTAGAGACTTATGGAAAAGACATATGGAAACCCACTACTACAGAAACTTTCATAATAAATATGTATGTATGTATGTATGTATGTATGTATCTTTATATGTGTCAGGCTTATCACAGCAATACCCCATTCCCTGGTACTAACTTCTGTCTTATTCAGGGTTTCTATTACTCTGAAGAGACACCATGACCATGGTAACTCTTATAAAGGAGGTAGATAAGAGGTAGATAGATGTAGTGGGTGATTACAAGGGAATAGCAACTTCTGGTTACAACAGAGCTACAGCACATGCAAACTCACAGTGATGGTAAAAGCATGCACAT
This sequence comes from Microtus ochrogaster, assembly GCF_000317375.1. Classification (NCBI taxonomy): domain Eukaryota; kingdom Metazoa; phylum Chordata; class Mammalia; order Rodentia; family Cricetidae; genus Microtus; species Microtus ochrogaster. Next base: position 7,450,148 of record NC_022035.1, on the reverse strand, counting down.
GAGCTGTGCAAGCTTGAGCTAGATCAAATTCCAGCATAAAGATGGGAATTATTTTGAAACTACTAGCTATTAGTAACTGCCAGAAGAAGGAAGAGTTTTCTCTGAGAGTGTAGCCTCTAGTATTGGTCCATGCTCCAGGCCAGGGGAAGACCCCATATCCAGGAATTATTTGCACAGCACAAAGTGATCTTTGAAAAGTGATCTTTTCACTTTTATTGAAAAGAAAGAATTCAAAGTGATTAAAACATGTTGAATGAAACTTTCAAAAGACTAACAAAAATGTAAACCTAAACGAAGCAGTTAAACCTTCAGAGGACAGAGTCGTGGTGTTGAAGATTGTTTTGTTCAGTAGTGTAGAGACATAGTTTGCTGATGAGGAAGTGACACGGAGTTATCAGACAGCAATGACTATTAAGTAAGCGAACCTTTCTTCCTCACGAGGTAGGATAAGAACAATAAAAGAACAGATGTGCTCAAGGACCCTGAAGACAAACATTGTACCAGGAAATTTCCCTGAGCCTATTCCTGACTTTTAGAATTAGATTCAATCAGATAATAAAGGTCAAATCAATGCAGGCCAAAAAGATAGCCTCAAAGTATTCCCCAGAGAAAGAATCAGAACCCCAAACAAATGTTCCTTTTGTTAACTTAATTTTACCAACAAAACAACATTCTAAAGGCACCAGTCTTAGCCCTTGTTAGTATAATTATAAATCTTAGTCCAACCATATACTGGAGGCTGAAATGTATTCATGATTTATAGCTCTGAGTAGTTCTATATTTTTGCCCAGGCACAAAATTACAGATGTGAATCTAGAGTCCTGCTCTTTAATGGTGATTACATATAATCACCACTAAAAATCAAAACAACTAGCTTCTTACATCTCCTTAAAAATGAAAAATATCAATAATTGTTCAATCTCACTCCGGAGTACACAAGAGTTCATTGTACTCTTTCTCATCTTATTTGTGTCTGAGACTGTCTATAATAGTAAATGGTAGAGGGAATAGTAAATTCACAGATAAAACACCTTAGATATTTTTAACAAACTTAAGAACACAGCTTAGAGGACTGATTTCCTTAATCACAGAATTTCACTGCCTAATAAAAAATAGCATCACCATTTCCAAATAATGTTTCTGCCTACAGAGCTTCTTTTTTATTATGTGAGGCAGATGGCAGACTCCTGAGGAGGTGGCCGCCCTTAGGTTCTACTTATCGCGCTCCCTTGCTCATTGTTCTGAGTCTGGATGTCCTGAAGAAATATACCTATCTTTAAAAACAACAATAAATCTCATGTCTCCTTTAGATCAGGCTCTGCCCCAAATGGTCAGAGTCAGAACTTTTCTGCCATTTTTTCTGATCTTCAAGTGTCAACAATGAGAGCTACCACATTAGGGCTTACATGGGCATCTGGCCCAATCTAATTATCTATTATCTCTATAAGGTGTATCTTTTGATACTCTGTGGCTTGAGCACCACGGATGTGAAAGCCGCGGTTTTATTTCACTCTACCGACAATGGCACTGTCTTATTTTCTAGAGTGAGCTATTTAGCATGCTGAAGGTGTAAATGGAAGATGTAAAAGTGACAAAAGCAACCTTGTAAACATTAATGTGATGTTGGCTGTGTTATTATCAGCCTAATGAAATCTTGGGCACACAGGAACACATAGGTGTCATGCTGGGAAACCAATGATCTAGCTCTCATCTTGACTGCAGGCAAAATATATCTCATCAAAGCTATAAATTTCATGAGTGTGCTCCCAAATTTAAAGCCCTTAAGGAGAATGGATTTCATGGCTCAATAGTTTTAAAGGGTTGTTCTTATTTGGCTTTGTAACTAGGAAATTAAGAGTTTTCTAAAACAAATCAGAATTATGTACCATAGCTGCTCGTGTTTTCACACTGTTGCTTTAAATGCTTAACTTCCTCTCCAGATAACAAAGCCAAGGACTCCACATCAAATTCACCATGGGAAGACATTTATTACCTGCTATGATTGCTCAGGATAGTCTGGAATGGAGGAGAAATTTGCTCATCCATGGCTATGTAAAAAAAGGTAATAGAAAATGGAGTAGTTTTCTAATCAACTTTCACAGTTCAGAGTGAAGCTTATTTAGTCTGGTATCAGGAGGAAGATGCCTTAGTCCCAAGGAGTATCAGAACTCGATCAGCAGAAACCCGCACAGGCCTTTGGAATTCCTGGCACTGGAGAAGTAACAAAGCGAATGGATGCATCACTTCTTTTTCAACAGGTTTTGCAATATATTTAATATAGCCATGTGGAACTTTTATAGGAAATAATAGTCTTCTGTTTGTGAGTTGTTCGCATTCAATTTTAAAAAGCAAACATTTATTGCAAGTGGGAATAAAACAAGACAATTATATGTGGGAGAATATGGATATATTCAGTGCTTCTGCTTAGAGGAAAGCCATTAGTGACCGTTTTGTACGTTTGTAAGAATGTACAAGACAAATGAACACTATTATCTCTTTTTAAAGGTAACGGAAAAGAAGAACTAATGCCCCTACTCCCATTCCATCTGGAAGATCAGAAAGCTATGAAGGGAAGTCACTGCCCTCTGGAGAGCATGTCCTACTTGGTCTGACGTGTGTGGGAATGAGACTTAAGGCAGTTAACAGCGCTTCCCATATCAAGTAATAGGTACACATGTCTGGTGTGCTCTTATTTACACCTTCTAACCAACCCCAAGGAAATGGGTAGCACTTACTCACACGCATAGCCACATTTAAATAAAAAATAAAAATAGAATATGCCGTCATTATAAAAGCTTTGACTCTATTGAATATTTTCAAATAAGCCACATCATCACTTTCTGGATGTTAAAAGTTGTAGGTCCTTTGTGTATTATTTAGATTTCTATTTAACCTTTCATAGCAGTTAAGTAGTGATTTTGTTGTTGTTGTTGTTGTTGAGACAGGGTTTCTCTGCTTAACAGTCCTGGTGGCTGTCCTGGAACTAGCTCTTGTAGACCAGAGAGGTCTCGAACTCACAGAGATCCACCTGTCTGTGCCTCCCAAGGGCTAGAATTAAAGGCATGCATCACGACCACTGGGCTTGTAGTGAGGTATTTTTTTTTTTTTACATTATTGCTACAGTTGTAAGAATTAGACCCTAAGTTTGTGAACTGCGTTACACAGGTCAAAGGAACAACTAGTTTTTAGCGTGACTTAGAGCTGAATAGAAACATTAATTGGCTCCTGGGTGGTGCCATTATGAATGCCTGTTACAAATATTCATGTACAGATCTTTGACTAACTATGTTTTCATCTCCCTTGGGTAGACTCTTGTAGAAGTAGCATTACTGTGTCATGTACTAAGAGTATGACTAACTTCATAAAAGAACCCCAAATTCTTGTTTGAAATAATTTAATATTTTTACAATTTATTTGGCTTCTAATTTTAAGTTCATTGGTGTGAAGGTGTCAGATCCCATGGAACTAGAGTTATAGATAGTTGTGAGCTGCCATGTAGGTTCTTGGAATTGAACCTAGGTCCTCTGGAAGAGCAGTCAGTGCTCTTAACTACTGAGCCATCTCAATATTTTATATCTCTGCCAACAATATATGTGTTTAATTTAAGTTAAAGTTTTAATCTTATTTTTGTATCTATCAAAGATTCATTGGTAGACTTATAGTTACAGCTCAAGACCACTGTTCAGTAGTCCAGTACAATTCACAGTCTGAAAATTCAAATTTTCTAGTGATCACAGCTTAAAAAGTGAAAATTTAAAATTTATATGAATCTACTTAAGAAGTATTTCAACACATAATCAGAATGCCAAGTACTGAGATATTGCTATTATTTTTACTACAGTTCCAAAATTTGGTACATCTTAAATTGAAGTAGCTCTAGTTCAACTGTTCAATAGGTAGGAGTGACCAACTAGTGGCTACAGTGTTGAATAACTCTCTCTCTCTCTCTCTCTCTCTCTCTCTCTCTCTCTCTCTCACACACACACACACACACACACACACACACAACACACACACACTTCATGGATTTATAATTTTAACTTTTTAAATTAGCCTTTTCCTAATTATTAATGTTTCTTTTATGTGCTTTTGACCATTTATGTTTCTATAATTTTATGTTTGTTTAAATATCTCTCAACAGACAGATGATCAAATTGTGGTACCTTTACATGAAGCAGTATTTATCAATAAATAGGAATAAATTAGATTGTTTGCAAAACGCTATGGAAGTTAAACACAAAAGTTATGAATGTTGTGATTTTATTGTGTGAAATTTCTGACTGGGCAAAACTTCAAGAAAGAAGGTAAATCAGGGACAAGGCTGTGTGACTTCAGAACTACAAGAAAGGATATTCTGAGTGGTGGAAATGCTCTGCAGATTGGAGCTGAGGTTACATGGTGGAATGGCTAATTCCAGTGGCATGACAGGGTCTGGAATCAATCAGAAGACACACATCTGGGCTCTTCTACGACGGCATTTCCAGAAGGGATTAACTAAATGGGTTAGAGTCTCCCACAGAGGTGGACCCTTCCCGTGGGAGGCTCCTATGGGAAGACACATGGGGGGCGGGGCAGCAGTGTTGCCTGTCTGCTTCTTTCTGAGTGAGTCCACTGCTACCGTTGCTGTCCTCTGCTCACCTCCAGTCTCTGACTTCCCAACAACGGAATAGCAGTGGCTCCCTAGGGATCTTCCAGCTCCCACCATTGCTTTGGAACTGCTGACATTCAGCTTCCAGGTCCAAGCAGCTTCTGGATCATCTTTTCTTTTTTCTTTTTTTTTTTTCATTTATTTTTTTATTTTTTTTATTTTTATTTTTTTTTGGCAGCTGACTACTGCTTTAGTACTTCTTTTTTTTTAATTTATTTATTTATTGAGGATTTCTGCCTCCTCCCCACCACCACCTCCCATTTCCCTCCCCCTCCCCTGATTAAGTCCCTCTCCCTCATCAGCTTGAAGAGCCATCAGGGTTCCCTGACCTGTGGGAAGTCCAAGGACCGCCCACCTCCATCCAGGTTTAGTGAGTTGAGCATCCAAACTGCCTAGGCTCCCCCAAAGCCAGCACGTGCAGTAGGATCAAAAACCCATTGCCATTGTTCTTGAGTTCTCAGTAGTCCTCATTGTCCGCTATGTACAGCAAGTCCGGTTTTATCCCATGCTTTTTCAGACTCAGGCCAGCTGGCCTTGGTGAATTCCCGAAAGAACATCCCCATTGTCTCAGTGTGTGGGTGTACCCCTCGCGGTCCTGAGTTCCTTGCTCGTGCTCCCCCTCCTTCTGCTCCTGATTTGGACCTTGAATTTCTGTCCGGTGCTCCAATTTGGGTCTCTGTTTCTGTCTCCTTTCATTGCCTAATGAAGATTAATATTCAGGGGGATGCCTATATGTTTGTCTTTGGATTCACCTTCTTATCATCTTTTCCATTGTGCAGCCAGCCACTGCCCAGCGACCTAGTCCCTATTGTGTAGGTCAATCCATGACCGTGAGTCCCCACATCTACTCCTGTGAACACTACAGTGTAATACCCATGGACGTACATTTTGTCTAGAGTTACTGAGTTACACATCTGAATGGGTGCATTTAATAAAAATGCATGGCACATAGGCGGGGTTCACTAAAGTTTTGTTTAATGAATTAAAGAACATGTAGCTAGAAGTTTCCATTTGGCAGCCAGCTGTGTAACATCCATGTCTGCCTCTGCTCTTTGTTCTCTAGACCTAAGCAAGGCATGTAAACTAAATAGTTGGGGGTCGGGGAGGAGCCGTTCCTGAGTGTGATAGAGACACACTAATAAAAGGGTGTTTTATTTTTAAATTCTTGGAAGTTGTGAAGAAATACAGCTCAGAATCTAGCACGAGCACAATTCATTTCAATGGCTAGGTTTACACGCATAAGGTAAAAGGAAGCTGTGTTCTCCAGGCATTTCGCACTGTTCGTTTCAGGCTATCTCAGTACGGTGCTGCTCATGTTTGGTACTGGCCAGGAAATGAACTAAGGCACAGGGCTAAATGGATAATGAAAACAGGCAGGTTTCATTGCACAGTGGACAATCTTTAGAAGTCAACTTCTAGATCATATGCCAGTCATTAACCTTTATGAAGACTTTCTGTAAATTCAATCTGTATTGCCATAGAAACCTCATTGGGATATTGCTACAGTGTTCCTTAACACAATTAAGGGGAAGCGAGGGAGAGTGCTTCACTGGAAAGTAAACCTTACTGAACTTTGATCAGAAATTCTAGACATACCAAGCTAAAATAATTAATGTCTTGTGTTTTAACATATACAACCTTGGGTATTTTGCTATGGCAGACTGATCTAATATGTATACAGTGTGAAAATAAATAACATGCAAATAAAGTTAATGACAGTCACATAATTGCCTGTGGCACTATGAGGTTTACATTTGGGTCTGGAACAGCAGCTCAGAAGCCAAGAACACATATTGCTTTTACAGACAATCCAAGTTTGGTACCCAGCACTTATGCTGGGCAGCTCATAACTGCCTTCAGCTTTGGGTCCAGACAACCTGATGCCTTTGGTCTCTGCAGTCAATGTATACAATAGCATACACCTTCACACACACACACACACACACACACACACACACACACACACACACCATTTTAAAAATAGGTAAATCTTAAAAACAATACCATATATTTTAACACTGAGGATGCAAGTTTGGCTTTAAGCTTTTGCCACATCCACACACAACTTTTTCCTAAGGGAAATTTAAGGACTTTTATTCTACTATTCACTACCCTAAAGTAATTGATACATACTGTTTAAAAAAACATTTAAAAACTTTATGTTAGTGTTTGTGTATGTGTGGAACTTGGAGGACAACTTGCCTGAGCTGGTTCTCCCCATTACATGGATCTTAGGGATCAAACTCAGCTGGCAGACATGACAGCAAACACTCCTTTTCTTTTTTCTTTTATATTGATTTTTATCGAGCTCTACATTTTTCTCTGCTCCCCTCTCTGACTCTCTCCTCTCCCCTTTAATCCTCCCCCAAGGTTCCCATGATCCCAATTTATTCAGGAGATCTTGTCTTTTTCTACTTTCTACTTCCCATGTAGATTAGATCTCCACATGGGAAGTCTCTCTTAGTGTCCGCATTGTTGTCTAAGTTCTTTGGGATTGTGATTTGTAGGCTGGCTTTCTTTGCTTTATGTTTAAAAACCACTTATGAATGAGTACATGTGATAACTGTCTTTCCGTGTCTGGGTTACCTCAATCAAAATAATGTTTTCTAGCTCCATCCATTTTCCTGCAAAATTCAAGATGTCATTTTTTTTCTTCTCTGTAGTACTCCATTGTGTAAATGTACCACATTTTCCTTATCCATTCTTAGGTTGTTTCCAGGTTCTGGCTATGACAAACAAAGCTGCTATGAACATAGTTGAGCACATGTCCTTGTGGCATGATTGAGCATCCTTTGGATATATACCCAAAAGTGGTATTACTGGGTCTTGAGGAAGGTTGTTTCCTAATTTTCTGAGAAATCGCCACACTGACATCCAAAGGGGTTGTACCAGCTTGCATTTCCACCAGCAACGCAAAAGTCAAAAATCCCTTTTCATTGTACCATCTTGCTGGCCCATGGAAAAACTTTTCTTAAAGAAACAGCATAAAGAATTTTAAGTAAAGATATCACTTAAGTAGAAACACTTAATGTACCCACTGAATGGCTCTCCTTGTGTCTTTCACACTAACAGGGCACTTTATAAGCTCAAACATCAGTAGAGCAGATGACAACATGCAAAAATTGAATCAACTTTCTTGATGTCTTGGAATGTCACAGAGAAACAACAGGTGTTTTCGTAGCTGGTCCACTACACACAGGATTCTAATCTGGAGCATATAGAATGGGGTACTTGTCATTTCCTCTAATTCACTTAAATAAAAGTCATAAAATAAATAAAAGTTGCCCAAGAGAGATGGCTCTCAGGTTAAGAGCATGTAACATTCTTGAAGAAAATAATTTGATTCCTGGCACCCATTTGATCATTTCACAATTGTATGCAACTCTAGCTCCATGGGATCTGGCCTCTCTGGCACCAGAGGTTCTTGTTCTCACATGCACATATCCACAGTTAAAAATATTAAGAACAGATCTAAAAATAATTAATAAAAATCCTAAGAAGTTGGTGCCAAGAGTTATAGGTGATCTAGAAGGAAGAGAAACATATGTGGATCTAAAGAAGTGCAGTATTTGTGGCGATTGTGCAGACTGTGAAATTTGGGGGTAAGCCTGTTTGAGTTTAAACTCTCGCTGTTAAATGCAGAGTACATAGCTTTGGCTCCTTTATTTCCCTTAAGCCTCACCTTGAGCATTATTAAAATGGGAAAGCAGCAGCATCAATCTCACATTCCCAGGACAGCTGCCTGCATAATCCCAAATCCTGCACTGTGCCTACGAGAGTAATAGGCACCTATCATTACTCCACTCAGAATGACAGCCAAACATGGTAGCATGACCTTTAATCCCCACACTCCAGAGAGACAGAAGCTCTCTATAAATTCGAGACTAGTCTGGTATACACTGTAAACTACAAGACAGGCAAGATTACATAGAGAGACACTGTTTCAAAGCAAAAACAAACCATAAATCACTGACAATATTGATAAAACATCAATGTGTCAATATGTGTATTCTGAAACAGATCCATGTAGAGAAAAAAATGTCCCAGTGATTTTGACATTGCTTACTTCAAAAGCCCTGTGCAGACTCTTGGCACAGTCTAGAGTTCACCCAGGGAGTCTGCTTTTGGAATTTTAGTTGCTTTCCTGATCTCCCATCAGAGTAGAGGCTATCCTTCAGTGAACTTCTTAACTCCTTGCAGTTTTTCTCCATTTCCGCTAACTCTATCACAGCTGCCAGCACATCCTGCTGTCACACATTCACTGAGCTCGTCAGATGCAGGTGATAAAATATGACTCTGGGGAAAACCACCCATTCCACTCTCAGAGAGAGGACACTGTACGCTGGCATTCTCCTACAAACCTCCCAAAGTTTTGCCCCTTAGTTTAAGCAACTCTGCCTTCAATAAACCAGCAAAGACACCAGCCAGAGACAAACTGCTCCCTGCTGGAACTGACAAATTACAGCTCAGAAGCTGGAATCAAGGAGGATAATACAGAAAACACTAACGGAAATACAGATCAGAGATAGTGTGGAAGAAACACAAAGAGATGGTTTTTGAACTAGTTCAGAAGTTTGAATGGACAGATAAATAGGTCCTTATTAACTATTTTTTAAAAAGATTCTATTCTGTATGTGAGTGTATGTGTTTGAGCGTGTGTGTGTGTGTGTGTGTGTGTGTGTGTGTGTATACATACATGCACTGAGGTGCCTGCGGATGCCATAAGTGTTGGATCTCCCTGGGGCTGGCATTATATGCATCTGTAAGCCTCTTGACTTAGGTGCTGGGAACTAAACTCCAGTCTTCTATAAGAAGTAAGCATTCTTAACCACTGTCATCTCTCCAGTCCCCTTCTTAGATATTTTATGAATTAGAAATCATGGCACTCTCTCTTCTACCAAGAACTGTTATACTACTTTTATCCTCTCTACAAATTAAGAATATCATGTGGGCCTGGCAGTGGTGGCACGTGCCTTTAATCCCAGCACTCGGGAGGCAGAGACAGGTGGATCTCTGTGAGTTCGAGGCCAGCCTGTCTAGAAAAGCCAGAAAAAAAAAAAAACAAGAGTATCATGTGACAAGTTTACACATCAGTATTTCCTGTGACAGTGGCTGGTTCTCCATGTTCCCATGCCTGGACAATTCCTATTCTCTTTTTAATTATGTTGCTGTCCTAGTTTTTTTGTTTTGTTTTGTTTTTTTTTGTTTTTTCGAGACAGGGTTTCTCTGTGGCTTTGGAGCCTGTCCTGGAACTAGCTCTGTAGACCAGGCTGGTCTCGAACTCACAGAGATCCGCCTGCCTCTGCCTCCCGAGTGCTGGGATTAAAGGCGTGCGCCACCACCGCCCGGCCCTAGATAGTTTTATTGTCAATTTAACATACAGACTCACCTGGGAAGGGGGAACCTCAACTAAGTAAGTACCCAAATCATACTGGCCTTGGCCCTATCTGTGAGAGCTGCCTTGCCTGACAGTGGAGGATTCAGCCCACTTTTGGGTGGCACCAGCCTAGGCAGTTGGGCCCAGGACGTGTAAGAAAGGTAGCTCAGAATAAGCTAGACAAGCAAGCTAGTAAGTCGTGTTCTTCCATGGCTTCTCTTCAGTCAGTCCTGTCCTGGCTTCCCTCAATGATGGAGTAAGAGCTGGAAGTGTAAGCTGAAGTGGACCCTTTCCCAACCCCAAAGTTGGTAGTTATGGTGATTATCACAGGAACAGAAAAGCAAACCGGAACACTGGGTTTTCTTTATTGACAGCTGGAATTCTGGTAAGGCCCTTTCTAAAGATGAGAACAAATGCAGTAAGAAGAGTAAACACTCAGACATTTCATTTTTGCTATCCAGATGTGTTATATTAGGTCACAGGCTAAAGAAAATCCTGTTCTTGTACTTTGGACAATTTCTTCCTTTTAAAAGCATTTTCAAAGGCTGTTATGGTGGCCCAACTATTTAGTCCCAACAATGGGGGCAGATGTAGGCTGTGAATTTGAGAGCAGCCTGGTCTACATAGGGAGCTCCAGGCCCACAAGGGCACACAATAAGACCATGTCTTAAAAGAACAAAAACTGAAAAACAAAACCTACCATCACCAAGAAAATGACAAAAAATTCACACAAAAGGTATTTTGGAAGGTTTGGCTTTTAAATCAAAGCTGAATTGTTTTAAAAAGAAGTATAAATTCCAAATACAAGTGCCTATTTCAAGGACTTTATTGAGAACAGTTTTGCAAATTAGATTTTACAATTAACATTTTATAAACTAGAAATGTTATTTGTCACAGCATGAGTTGTAAACTCTCCAGAACAACAGAAAGTCCTTATTTCTTTGCATTTTTCTGCTCCACGCTGAACTCTTGAGATGCATTTTTTCTTTCAGCTTCATTTTCATCTTCCTGCAAAAATAAATTTTAGCAAACTTGAAATTCTAAATTGCATAGAATGTGTCAGCCCAACAATACATTTAAAAACAACGTACTGTTCTGATTCCAGAAACCTTAAGGAAAAGATTATATATCTATGAAGTTACTAACATTTAATAATAGCACATGGTATTTTCTTCTAAATGTTGATTAAAACTTCCTATCTGCCTTTCAAAGCAACCAATTTTATCAAGGCTTTCAAAATTACTGTCTGAACACCTGCTACTGAACAGTGTTCTCTGTGGTAAGAGAACCAGATAGCTTTCCTTTGCTCTTTGATAAAAAACAATAAATTTAACTTCTAAGACACTTTATGTGCTCCAGCATGGCATTTTGGTCTCATCTAGCATACTTTCTTGACAGGTCTGTCAATTTTCCAATTACTTGTACCACCATATGTTATCTGAAGATCAGTCAGTTCTAAAATAGGAAACATGGCATGTCATGCTGTAGACTGCTTACAATCTTCTACAGCTTTGACTCTAAGTGGTGGCCCCATAATTCACATCAGTTCCCATGGCACATGGAGGATAATGAAGTGACATCATAATGTCTGCTACCACAGGAATGAAATGTACCCTGTGGTTAATATTAAATGGTGACCTTCAAAGTATAAATAATGAGCCTGGGAAAATATTTCATCCTATAATTGGCAACCTCTCTTACACATATTCCTTCAACAATGTCCAAGTACCAAACAGTCTTGCTTTCCTGTTACTTAGGATTTATCGCATATGATCTTTCATTTTTATTAACTGAAATAAAAGTATGGCCTAATATATTACTGAGTTAATTAAAGCAGAGGCAGAAATTCTCAAGTATCTTTAAATAAAGTTAATACCAAAAATACAATCCTGTATCTCCGTGTTTTAGAAAACTAAACTTAAGAAATCAAGTAACTTTTGAGTTCTTCTTGTGTCAATGCAAACCAACGTATATGCAATTGTTTTCTGTGGGCAAAACAAACACAAACACACAAACAAAACACTTTAAATCAGTAAAGTGAAGCAAGCACCCTCTATATTTTGTCTCTCACCTCCACAGCATTAACGGTTTAGACTCTGTCAACAGGAGGAAAGTAAAGAAACTATAAACATTACCAACCATTCTGAAGCACTATAGGTACACGAGACGCCAGAGAAAAGATTTTAATATCATCTTTGTAACATAACTTTGCATATTTTTCATAACTACTACTATGTGTTATTTAATTTTCTCCCTAACTTATCTCTAATGAGTAGATATTAGTAAATAGGAAGCTGCTTTCTTTAGATAAGAGTTCCCAGAAATTATATTATAGTTATATCCTATTCAAAATTAAGTATTAGTTCTCTGCCTTCCATTGTCTTCTTGTAGTGAAACACTGACAGTGGATAAAATTACTCGGTAAAGAGTTTGTGGCAGATTGGATGAGAATGGCTCCCACAGACTCTGTATGTTTGAATGCTTTGTCCCAGTTGAGGGAGTTCCTTGGGAAAGATTGGGAAGTATGGTACTGCAGGAAGTGTGTCACTGGGGTAGCTTTGTGGTTTCCAAAGACTAGCCCCATCTCCTGTGTATCCTCTTTGCCTCCTGCTTGTGGACTAAGACGTGAACTCTCAGAACTGCCTGCCACCATATCTTTGCTCTGCTATCACACACTCTGACACGCTAAAACTGTAAGTCCAATTAAACGCTTCCTCTTCTAAGTGGCCCTGATCATGCTGTTTTATCACAGGAATTGAAATGTAACTAAAGCAGTAGCAAACCACTTTGTCAGGCAGCACCAAATCTGTCAAGACGCTCTCAAAGCAGGGCTTCTTCTTTATATTATATTCTTACCATCTGAATAAGTACAGTTAACATACAACTGGAGTCTAATCAATGTTTTCTGAATTTTATGGAATATCTGAGTTTAAAAATAAGGTTGTATAAACTAATACATACTTTAAAAAGGCATATTATCATTCCTTACTCTGGAGTAACACTTCCAGCAATCTTGATTTATAGCAACAGCACTGATAAAAAAAATAAAATAAAAGCAAAAATGCATGAAGCAGTTTGTGTCAAAAATAGCCATACATTTTAGATTTATTTTATTTTTTTTTAAATTTATTTATTTATTAAAGATTTCTGTCTCTTTCCCGCCACCCCATAAACAAAGGATATTGAGCCTGTAATTAGTGATCCTAGAGAAGCTAAATAAGGAGAACCCAAAGAAAAACATATAGGCATCCTCCTGAATATTAACCTTCA
>NC_022035.1:7417983-7436308 GCF_000317375.1 Microtus ochrogaster | reverse complement strand
CTTGACTAATGGCCACACCCTATCTCTCGGGATTTTTCAGCTGCAAGCCCACCAGAAACCATTCCCCTGCCATCAGGAACTCATGAGGGTCTCGTGTGTGTGTGTGTGTGTGTGTGTGTGTGTGAGAGAGAGAGAGAGAGAGAGAGAGAGAGAGAGAGAGAGGTCTTCCTTGAAAGAAGAATGCCCCCTTTATTGTGCTCCAGGGCCACTTATATAGGACTCTCCCTGACTAATGGCCACACCCTAGGCCTCGGGATTTTTCATCTGCAAGCCCACCAGAAACCACTCCGCTGCTATCAGGAACTCATGAGGGTCTTGTGCCCAGAGCAGCTGCAAGAATAGGAAAACAAGTTGTTTACTCTGGCAGGCAAAAGGTCATGGAAAATTCAGGGTCTGAGGGTCTGCAGTACTCAACAGTACACAGCATTTTCTTCCAGAATACTCAAGATCAGTTTTTCTACTCCCTTATGGAGGCTTACAACCACCTGTAAGTTCAGTTTCAGGGGTTCCATCTGTTGCCCTCTTTTGCTCTCTGTGACATATACATGGTCAGTCAGAAAAAGAAAAACTCATGCACATTAAAAAAAATTAAATATACAGTTGTGGAGATGTGGTAATAAGCCTGGGGAACCAAAAGTCTAGGAACTATCTATATATTTAATGATTAGAAACTATAGGAGAATGCTGTTAAATAAATGTTTGCAATTTCCATTAAGTTGCAAAGAGTTTAATATATATATATATATATATATATATATATATATATATATATCACATAACAGAAGTAAATTTTCAACTTAACACGTTAATACAACAGCAGTCTTCTTTGGTTGTCTTTTCTAATCAGGAAGCACGGCTACAAAATCATGTCTCTTCTAGCACTGCTTCCTCTTAGGACAGATACACAACTGTCTCCTCCCTTTCTCTATTCTGAAATTTTGACTTTAAAATTTTGCTTTTTTATGTTTTTAAATACTTATATAACCATTACAAGCCTATCTATTTGTGATTTTATATCAATACAGCCGTGACTTAGATGTAGCAAAGGATCATGGAGGGGAGGAAAAGACAAATCTAACTGCTGGGATGTACCAATGAAGCTGCTATATTATAATAGTATAAAAATAATAGTAATAGGTTTTATCTTAAATAAAACCATTCCAGCTTGATCCTGTAAAGCTCTAATGGGACTGTTCTTTGGAAGTGTGTATGTTTAACACTGTAGGTCAATTTTACAAGAACTTTATATATAGCTCAAGATAAACAAAATCATCCTGGCAACAGATCAAGTATCATTAATGAGTAAGTGCAGAGCAAGAGAAACTGCGAAGGCTTCCAGCACAGCACTTCCTCACTATTTGATAGCAAACGCAAGCAGACATTGCCTCTCATGCCAGGGGTTTCACTTTGCTGAGCTAAGACATCTGCTTGTTTCCCAATGGAAGAAGACCCCTGCTACACGGATCGTTTTCTTAGTGACAGTCCTGACAAGTTTGACATTTGTTTTGTGAAGGATCTCTGAAGCAACTGTCAAGAAAACATACCCTTTGGGGGTACTGGAAAGCAAAAGGCATGCTCTTAACGTTTAAGCTTGTTATTCAAACTCCAGAAAACATATTGATTCCAATGACCTCGTTGTTCGTTTAATCAGATGTGGAATTTCAAAAGTGTACAGTCATTTGACAGTAACATCCATCATACCAAACAACTAAATATGTTTCAGTGGCCTCCTTATTTTTTGTTACTGTTTGTTTGTTTTTTGTTGTTTGTTTTTACTGACAGGATGAAAAGGAGGGGAGCCATCATTTCCAGGTCCATGAGGGACATGTAATAATGGTCTAAATGCTCTAGGCGGCAGAGAATGAAGAGTTGCTGTGAAAGAGAAATATGTAAAAACATTTCTCATGTTTGTCAAAGGAAAATGCTTACTATTTACTGTATAGCACTTGCAAGATTTCCTTCAAATGCTATTTAACTTGTGTCAATGATTTGGAATGGAGACTCCTAGTTCCCCTTACCGACAAATGCATTGTTTTTTTGACAACAGTTCAAAGACATTATGTTAATTAATAAAACCTACCCACCTTCTTTTCTTTTCTCTTAACTCCAAGAAAAGGCCAATTATTTACTATCTGAAGATTTTTACTGCTCAAGAAGTTTGTGAACTCAAGTTATAGTTTACAAATAAAGACATTAGGCTTACCTTGTTAACGGCCATGTTTTAAAGGTTTTCTTTTAAAAGTAAAATTATAAAAACACACAATTTCTTTGTTCTTTCTTTACATAAGTTTATAGCCAAAACCCCAGTAAATACCAACTTAGCCACATGATCAAGATCAATATCACCTACTTAGTACTACTACACCAATGTGATGCACTAAGAAGGGAACATGGCTTCCAGCCTGTGGTGCCTTCCCTTGAGCTAAGCATGTTAAAACAACTCAACATCAGTCTGCAAAAACGTCAAGGTCGGGGATGACAACACTTTGAAGCGTCACAACTGTAGAAGTTTAAGGTGGCAAGATTGCTTAATGCAGAGTGGAATACTGGACCATAAAAGTACCAGTGGGAAAATGAAAACACACCATAGGGTTGTCACTAAAATGATCGGGTGCGAACTTTCTAGTTCTGGTAACTGTACAATGGGTACACAAGATAGAAACAGTGCACTTAACTGGGAAAAGTGAACTCAGAATTGTCTGTCCTGTTATCTGTAAACTTAAAATGTTGTGAAGTAAAAACACTTAAATATTAAATAAATGGCTATTTGTTCTAAACTATAATATTAACTTAGTGTTTTAGATAAAAGTAGAGTATATAAAACATGGGAAAGATATTTTTAATGAGGAAAACAAAACAAAAACACAAACACCAAGACATCCACACCTCTATACTTAAAAAGCTAAAAATAACCTTTTCTTCCTATGGCTCTATAAAAAATTTCTTCACTAAGGACCCAAACTGCTACGTGATATTATTGTTTTATTTTATTGTCTGTGGGATTCTGTACTTTCTTATATATCCACTGTGAGCAGAGGTTACTTTCCTAACTATAAAACATGTCTTTAATCAAGACATGTATCTTATATCTTTTACAGTTAGGCCATACACTTATTTCTACAGAAAGAGTAAAATTAGTTGCTTTTCCTTTCCCAAACGTGCTATTCACAGAAAGGACGCTTGCTGCTTGAAAACATACACACAAACAAAAATAGACTCAGCAGGTTATATTAATACATATTTATATATACATATATATACATGTGTGTTTGTGTGTGTGTGTGTGTAACAACATAACAAAAACAAGGCTATCATCTTGAGAGTAGTGGGGTCTGGGAGGAATTAGAAAGAAGGTAGCTGGGAGGGGCTAGAAGAAGGACAGAAGGGGAGAAAATGATGCAATTCTATTTCAATTAAAAACATATTTTTAAAAAGTTTGTAGTCTTAGGTGAAGAAAAGCAATACATCCACATTACTTCAAATTGCACTTAAACACCACTTTCTTTTATTAATTTCACGTAAGTTATTATTATTGTGTTTATGTATGATGTAGTGGGGGCATCTATTAGTTTTAACTCTCAACAGTATAGAAGACCACAGTTTACTATAGCCAACATTCTAGTGCTGCACAATGAGGAAAAATTTATCTTAATAACTGGAAAAATACTGATGATAATGAAAATGTTTCAGGCAAAATGAACACACTGCATACTTCCGACTAACAGTAATTGGAGCTTTTAATGCTTTACAGTTCCACCATAATTCTTTAAATGGTGCATTTACCTCATAGTAATAAACACTTGGGTCATTAAGTAAAGTGTAAAACGTGTGTGTTGTGCTACATTAAACAACCTTTGGCCCCTTTTCTGTACATCTGCATTCAGTTTTCCAATGCACTGAATAAGTAATTGAGGACTCTAATTACATTTCCTGACTTTGCATATTTGAGATTCTTATTTCATTCCATACAAAAGGCAATTAATCTACCATTTTACAACTGAATTCCAACTTTAGTGGGCCATGGTAGACACTGAAATGAACTTACAAGAAATGCTTAATTAAATTTACTGTAAGAAGTATATGGATTTTTCTTACGACAGAGTTGCATACTTAATTAAAAATTCTATGAACATACTATAAAATTAAAGTAACATTGGATGGTCTTAGTAAAAATCAGTTCAACTAAAATTATCATTAAGAGAATGGAGGACTAGGGTAGAACGCTTGCCTAGCACATTGAGCATCTCATAAACAGATGGAATATTTTACCTGTGTCAGGAGCTATAGGTCCCTGGCCCCTTGACTTTGCCAGTGGCTGCTCTGAGCACGAGACCCTGAAGCCCGCTGATGAGTCTGCAGCTGACAGATCCCGAGAGCTGGGCGTGGTTAAGGATTTGTATATAAACTGCCCCTGAGCATAATAAAGTTTGGCATGGGGCATTTGGCATTCTTGTATCAAGGATGACCCCTGTCCCTGTGTCTCTCTCTCCCCATGTCCGCGTCTCCGACTCTCCGTGTTTCTCTGTGTTTTTAAGTCTCCAGCTTAGTTCCCGGCTCACATATGGTCTTGCAGTGACACGGGAGCTACAGGACCATCAGGACTTTACAGGACTGGTCAGGTTTTTACACTTCTGTTCTTTATTTTTTCAAGCAAAAGACATTAGAAGCATCATTTTACTCAACCTCACAAAAGGTAAACAGAAAAAGAGATGTAGGGCATTTCTAACTTCTGACAACACACTGGTTCCCTCTTTAAAGTACTTTCTGTCTTCCTCTCTAATTTGTGACTCTGGAGCAGACCTTGCAGAATAAGGTCCTCCTGTTATTTTTTCTTTTTTTCGGTTTTTCGAGACAGGGTTTCTCTGTGGCTTTGGAGCCTGTCCGGGAGCCAGTCCCGTAGACCAGGCTGGTCTCGAACTCACAGACATCCACCTGCCTCTGCCTCCCGAGTGCTGGGATTGAAGGCGTGCGCCACCATAGCCCGGCCTGTTATTTTTTCTTAATGGTAACTTTTGATAGCATGAGCATGGGACAGTTAAAAAAGACTGAACTTTTCCTATGTGATGTGGTACCAATAAGGAATCTGACTTGCCAGGGAAGAAAAGCTCTAAGAATTGGAGCACCCATCTAAGGAGGTAACAATTTAAACTGAGGGAAATAAATTCAGTGGAAGACACAGATCCAACATAAGAAGAAGAAAGAAAGAAAATGGTATGAAATGATAGCAATTAAGCTACAGAAGACTCTTCATGAGTATAAGCCCAATTTCCTAAAAATTAGACATAAAACCATTACAACTTGAAATGTAACTTGAAAAGTAATTAAAAAAATCAAATTTTAATATTTGAGATTTTGAGAATTTCATACATGAGTAGCATGTCTGTATCATATTCACCCCATCCTCTCTCTCTCTCTTCTAAATCCTATGTTCTCCCCTATTCCCTCTCAAATTCATGCCGTCTTCTATAATTATTTTTCTCTGTCCCCTCTGTCTGTTTCTTTCTCTCTCTGTCTCTCTCTCACACACACAAACATACACACTGAGTCCTTTAGCAGTGCTACTCAGGTGTATGTGTGCTTAGAGATAATCTACTTCAATATTTTAAATTCCTTAAATATTGTTATCTATGGAAGTCAGATAACTGTAAATATTTTATAAGATAATTCTGAGGTTAAAGAACAACTTCGTATCTAAGTAATTAAATACTCAATTAAGAGGTTTTTTTTTCTGTTTGAAAACTCATAAACAATCTCAATTCAGAATTTCTTCAGTATACAATGCCTTTATTAAAAATATTTAATTTACTCATTGCAAAAGCTACACATCACACTCAAAGATAGTTTTCGGCTAATCTGATTGTAACTGTGATATGTACGGGAAATCTCTTTCACTTTTTACATTTCTCCTTAGTCACCAAGTCATTACAGCTAAAATGTTTCCAAGGCTGCTTCAGAGTGTGAAATCAATTTCTTCACTAGACTTAAACTGTCCGGGGACTTAAAGGAAAACAACTCCTTGGATTGTCTTCCAAATATAAAGAATTTGAAACTCCTTTCTGAAAAGGAAATATGGTAACTTCCTAATGGAAAAACCTCACAAATACCACCACGAGGAATGCACAGGTTATATCCTAATGCCTCAGCCTGAGAGTGACGGTAACGCAGGCCAGAGACTTCTCATTAACATACAACTTGCCTAATCAAGAGAACATACTTGAAAAATACAAACGGAAGCCATGTGGTGGTGGTGCAGGCCTTTAATCCTAGCACTCAGGAGGCAGAAGCAGGTGGATCTCTGTGAGTTTGAGGCCAGCCTGGTCATACAGTGTGAGTTCTAGGACAGCCAGAACTACACAGAAAAACCCTGCCTAGAAAAACAAACAAAAAAGATGCACATGAAAAGACAATGTACAAAATAATTGAGTATCAAGGCCACGAGGAAGGGTGGAATGGGGAACCATCACCAAATGGAAGAGATTAACAAGATCCAACTGATGATACACAGTGAGTCTTGACTGAATCTTATCTAGAGAAAAAAAAAAAGACAAGCAGCGACACTGGAAAAATCTAATAAACACCAACATTTACTTCTGAGGACTGTGCTAAGGTGTCTGTATTCTGGCTAGTAACTCTTCTCTAAGTTGTTCACGAGGAGCTGCGCAAAAACCTAAGAACTCTCCATACGACGTTTACAACTACAGGCAAATGAACAGCAAACACTGTGAAGTAAAGATAGTTTGACCTTAAGTTACTATCAAAATAGCACCCAGGGCAAATCCTCCTAGAGATGCCCATGCTCACAGAGGTGTGCCTTACTCTTTCTCTAACCCCTCTCTTTCTAATAACATCCGTATTTAAAATGTCCTCACAAAACTTAACTCTGCCTATGAGACAACTTGGGAGTAGTCAGTTATGAACAATGAAGCTTGGCATCCCCACAGTATCAACAGCACAGCACTACAAATCGGTAGTTACTGCCTGCCAGAAATTAAAGATACTGAGTTAATATTTCACCAATGAAACACACTGTCATGTGTTTTATTTCTTAAAGTTTAGAACGTGATTCAACTATATTGTAAAAAATGTAACATGATCATGTTTTATTATCAACTATATTTTCTGTGGCTAGCAGATATTCACACTAATAATGATATTTTACTTTAATACCTTGAATGGGGTATTTCAAAATGCCTATTATACAGAGGAAAAGAGACACTTACTTAAACACGGTAACGACCTTTACATTATTTGAAAATGCTGGCAGCTAACTGCTAAAAACCCATCTTTCCTTTTTGTTGCTGCTAACTTACAGACAAGATTCGTATTGATTAAATATGGTTCTCATTTTAGAAGAATTTGGAATATATTTTAACCCTATTGCATCATGTAGGGGGAGTTTGGTTTTTAATGACTGATATGGTACAAAGTTTGGCTACGATATAAAAAATATACAATTTCCTCTCTCCAAGGATCAGTTTCATGAATCTTCAAGTCATTTCTCAATCTAACAAAAAGTGCTTCTTTATTAAGACAAACTCAACTTCAAAGGCTAAACCTTTAGAAATAAACATATTAGGAAGCAAATTATAAAAACTTTACTCTCAAATGATCTGACTAAATTGTCTCAAATATACTTATTTCACTTGAGTGATATTTTCCCCAGAGTGAGTCCATTAATCTTCATTGTTTTATTAGAAATTAATAGCTCATTAGATTTCCAAGTAACATATCTCCTATGGCACATTAACTTTTTATGGAATAAAAAGAGGATATTGTACTTCAAGAAAAAAATCTGCTATAGTGGCACTTTATTATTGGGACAAATTTATCAGTTGTATTTTTATCTCCTGGATTTACAGATTATCTCTTTGCTATTGAGTTGCTTTAAAATTAAACTTTAAAATCATTTAAGTTGTTACTATAATGAACTGCTCTATGGTATGTATTTAATTGGCTCACAAATGTAGGCCAGTTGGCAAGATTCAAAGTACTTATAAAGCTTATATGACAATGCATCATTTAACCAATGGTTTCTATAAGCAGCTAATGATTTTATTGGTATAAAGTACTTCTCAATGTTTTATAATCTAGAATATAAGACAAAGAAAATATTATTCCATGCAATGAAACTTTCAAATATCTCATTTGAAAAGAAAGATATGTAAGCCATCTGTACAACAATGCCTGATCAAATAACTATGTGATGACACTGTATTCAACAGCAACAACAACAAGTCCCCACCTACACAGTTCCCACTCTTTACTTTTCTAGTTTCAGCAACATGAGTATCATAACTGTAGCAATAGCTGCCGGCTCTGAACCATAGGAGAAAACCACAAGGATCATATTAAAGTCACTTCTGATATACCTGGGTGGCTGATAAGTTATGATTTATATCTCTTATATTTACTCAAACGTTCTTTTAGCATAAAAATATGACTCCAGTCCTAAGCAACATATAAGAGACCTTTTATATTGGGTTTACAGCTTTCAGCTCGAGGAAAAAAGAAACAGAGTCATGGCATTGATTTGAACATAGTAAGCTGACTGCAATTACTGTAAGAACATATTTTAGCATCTCATTTTGTCTTTATAAAAACTCTTGTGATGTGAGCAATGACCACATGTGATGTGGGATTCCCCTCTGTATGCTGTGAATACCACTGATTAATAAAGAAACTGTCTTAGGCCCGCACAAGGCAGAACTTAGGTAGGCAAGGAAAACTAAACTGAATGCTGGGAGAAAGAAGGCAGAGTCAGAGAGAACTGGAGACAGATGCCAGAACTTTACAGCCACAGCCTCGTGGCAATACAGAAATTAATAGATATGGGTTAATTTAAGATATGAGTTAGACAGAAGTAAGCTAATAAGTAGTCAAGGTCTCCTGTAGGGGTTCTCAAATATTCACTATAAAATGCTGTAAGCTGGCATAAACAAACTGTACTGTCATAAACACCTGCAGATACAATATTTTAATAACATAATGTATTAGGGAAAAATCAGGTTCAGGACTGAAGAGAAGGTTCTACAATTAACAGTACAATCTGTTCTCTCAGTGGGCCCTGTGTTCAATGCCCAGCACCCACGTAAGCAGCTCACAACCTAACACTCCAGTTTCAGGGGTTCTGATGCCCTCCTCTAGCTTCTAAGGGCACTGCACTCATGTAGACACAAAGGCAGGAAAAATGCTCACACATATGAGATCATAACTTTTAAAAAAACAAAACAATCTCAACTCATTCAAGAGTGTTTCTGCTACTTTAAAAATTAATCTTGGTATACAATATGTACTCATGTCTACTGTTCTCAACAGAAATAAAAAAAGAGTAAAATGAAAAATGCTTAATGTTATATGATGCGAATTTACTGATAATAATTATTATAATATCCAGAATACCTATAAAGGAAGTTTCTTTTCATGTTCTTTTGTGTATTTCATTAAGGCACAAACAAATAAATGATTAGAAAAGTAATTGCTTTACTAGTTTGGTGAAATCAAGTGTATTTATGTACAGTGTTGTAAAATTGATATTAAAGCCGGGCAGTGGTGGCATATGCCTTTAATCCCAGCACTGGGAGGTAGAGGCAGGTGGATCTCTGTGAGTTTGAGACCACCCTGGTCTACAAGAGCTAGTTCCAGGACAGCCCCAAAGTAACACAGAGAAACCCTGTCTTAAAAAAACCCAAAACAGCCGGGCGGTGGTGGCGCACGCCTGTAATCCCAGCACTCGGGAGGCAGAGGCAGGCAGATCTCTGTAAGTTCGAGGCCAGCCTGGTCTACCAAGGGAGTTCCAGGACAGGCTCCAAAGCTACAGAGAAACCCTGTCTCGAAAAACAAAAAAACAAAAAAAAAAACAAAAAAAAACCCAAAACAAAAAAAAATAATAAAATAAAATTTGCTAATAAAATGTATCAACTGCTTTAAGCAAGAGTAGGGCTAAAATGATAGCTGCTATCTTTAAAAAGTTACATAGGAATGCATTTTAATTTACATACCACAGTTCAGTAAAATTGTGTTTTATGCCCAGAGGAGCCAATATAAAGCCATAGTCAAGGAATGCAAACCTAAAATCTCAATACAAGGTGAATATTTCCAAAACAACTCAGACGTTTTCCTAAGTCTTTAAGAAGCATAGGTTAAGTAATAATATAGTTATGCTCATATTCTGTACAGACATTTAGCTGTCCAACAGAAACCTACCAGTAGTTAGGTGATATGGATACACTTTCTGGAGTGAGATAAAGGCATTGTAGATTTTCAAACTCACACACGTGATCAGCTTGGCATTAGGTCAGCAGGTAATGTTATCACCATGGCAAACAAGGTAACAGTCTGTTCTGAGAACATATGCAGAAAACCATGAACCATTCACTATTTCAGTGCTTTCCTCCTTTAAAGATATTTTCTCGAGGAAGAACTGGTGACGCTACCTCGGTTACAAACCTGCAGGTGAGATGTTTATATGGTTTTCTTCTCCACACAGGATCAGTATTCGTGCTTTTTTTTTCAAGCAATAAATTATAGCTGATACCTCAAACCTATCCTATCTGAATCTTCTAACCCTGAAAACTGAGAAAACATAAATATTTATTCCATATAAACAGAGCAGATGCCAGATGCAGATAAAAATGATCCATCATGGCGTACTGAATAGAGGCTAGTACACCACTCTAAGAACAGAGAAGGTCATTGAGTACTGCTACTGGCTGGAAAATCCAAGGCAGCTAAAGATGCCAAGAAAACTAAAAATTTGCAGTTTTGTGTATTTGGGGCATTATGTATTTGTTTCCCAAGTTTTGTTAATAAACAATTAATGTCTAAAGCATTTATTGGAAAAATTCAATAATAATGTAGTATGACACCAACACCTCTAAATGGAAAATTAATAGCCAGCAAACCTATTTGCTTAATTATCTACTTTACCCTTGCCATTTCTGCTCTTTAAATATTACAACTATAACCCTTTAAAGTTTAGTAAGTAAGTAATTCTCACTGTTGGTCACCTTAAGAAAAAAACACTGGGACTTAGGATTTTTGCTTTTACTTTCATGAAGCAGCATTTTTCAATTCTGGCAGGCCAAAGAGAAAAAGAAAGTAGTGGTATTAAAATAAAACTGTATCAAATAAAGAGGTTAGAGATAAATATTTAAAACTTTAAGGGCTAAAAGCAAACAAGTACAAACTAGGTTTAAAAATCAAAACATGAAAATACTCATAATTAGGTAGATATGTGTATCGCTGCACTGATGCAACATGAAACTAATTTCAAATGATAAAATCTGTTCTTCCTGTGGCAACCATATAGCCAATCAGGTTTTGGTGAACTACAAGCAATATAACACAGTGCAAGGAAAATTTAATATCTTATTTTGTATCAAACCAATAAAAATGATTTACTATACTGACATATCCCAAACAATAAAATGAAAAATCTACCTACACAAAATGTGCAACAAAAGAAGTTTTAGTTTTTCCTAGATCATGACTACTTCATTCTGTGTCTCTATTAACATGCACAGAAACCCATGAAAAACATGTAGACTATGATAAGCCAGTTTAGATTAACATACACAAAAACCCATAAAAAATGTAGACCTATGATCAGTCAGTATAAATTAAAATACATGGAAACCCATGAAAAATATGTAAACTGTACTCAAATAGCCAGCACGTCCTAGTCTTGACAACTATGTGGATGTAGTAAGTTGTCAGTATTTGCTTAAAGGTGAACACAGGAAGGCTGAGAAGGGTAAATTCCAGTGTGCCTATACCATGTATGAATGTATAAACAAGTAGGGTTTTGTGACTTCCTGTTCACCCTGATACATTAATACCTTTCTAGGAACAATGAGCTAGTCCATATTCTATGGAAAACTTATCAAGCCTCCCACATTCTGCAATCGTGTGCCTTAAGTTAGGCTCTTACATGATATCAAGTTATCTATTATACTTCTTATGTTTTGTCATTTATTTTTCATTTATTTAAAGGCAATAACAAAATTCCTGGCATACTATATATCATGTAACATTTTAAATTACCAATCCTTCAGGATTAGTGTGAAAATGATTCACTGTTCTTTTAAATACAATTCAACTCATCAAAATCCTTTCAATCTAATTATAAGCCAAATACTAACGATTTATATTTATCTTTATTTCTCTTTCAATATGAAATCCACCAGGGTGTGACAATTAATTCACTTATTTATGGTAACTTGATCTTGTTCTTTCATATGTCCACATGGAGAGTTACTCAAGTCAAGAACAGAGCTGAAGAACATGACACCAAGTCATGTGTCAACTCCCCTCTAAACAGCACAAGACAGAAATGAGTACGTACTGAAATACAGTAACTCTGGAGAGCAGAACTCAAATGAAGATATAATTTTTAAAAACAATGCCAAAATTATTTTAATATTTCTCTGTAGTTACTTAATCTGCTACTTTAAAAATAACTCATTTCAATGTTTGAGGGAATTTTAGAGTTACTCAAGCCAGTCAGTTTCTGTGAAAGTAAAAGAATGTATCTGATAAGTTTTCTACAGTCTTTTCTCATGTATTATATGTGTGTGTGTGTGTGTGTGTGTGTGTGTGTGGTGTGTGTGTGTGTGTATTAGCATATACATAAAATCAGCAATGTTACCTTTTATATTCTCTTTTCCCTGAAAAAACCCAAAGAATATCTCTAGAAACTTCACTTTTATGAAACTTTAAAAAATTCAGAGTGAAGGAAAAATACATCTTTGTCTTAGAAACATATTTCTTAAGAGGTTAAAATTACAAAGGGAAAATAACAATCATTTATTTGTGCATGGATGGGTGCTTTGATTCCAAGTACACTCAAATCATGGGCGTTGAATATGAGTTAAAAAGAAGTATAACTGAAAAAAAGAATCTCAAAAGCAGTATTAGTTTAAATTTTAGTGGCAATGAACCCAGTGAAAATGAGGCTGAATGTAAAATTCAGGATTGAAGCCTGTAGATTGTCAAAGAAGGTAAAAGCAATAAAAAAATATGGCCAGGGTAGGCTGGAGCTGGTCACATCTGCCATCCCAGTACTGAAGCTGGCTTAGAAGGATCACAGAAAGACCAGCCTGCACGTGGCGAGCTCAGGGTCAGTTTAGGCTTCAGGGTGACCTTAAAGTCAGCCTTGGATGTATAGGACTTCATAAAACAAACAAAAGGAAAGCTATTTCTACTAAAACTCAACAGTATATATCTTTTTCTTGGATACTATGCTGAAACTACAATGGAAATGTTTTAGCAATTAAATATTTAGCATAGAAATGAGTATGCAATGTATATTATAAAATATTGCTGTTATATTTCATTCTGTTAAACATTTATTTGCTTTGATCATTATATAATTGGTTTACCTCTATATCTCTACAATATCATAAAGCTTGACTGAAAAGAAATAGTGTTAAGTCCTGTGTGTTTTGAACTGATTTTGTTTCTAATGAGATACAGTTGCTCAAAAGGAAGGAATCTGCCTGACTCAGTTTTTGAAGCTTTACAACTCAATGCTGGATAAAATAAAGATGGTGAGGTATGTCTGTCATAGATTATACTCTGGAAATATGTGAAAGAGAAACATAACCTGGAAGGCTACTGCTAAGTGCCAAGTTCCTATTATTTCAGAGATCCCCAAAGTACACTGTAAAGATTGTTATAACGAGAATCCTGCCAAGGGTTGGTCTCCTTGGATGGATGACACAATGTTGAGTTTTCAGTAATTACAAAGTGATCTGAAACCTTATTTGGCATTTGTGGATTGTTGTTTAGTATAGTTTTTCTTCTAAGAACTTAATAAATTCATTGTCAAAAATGTACCAATACACCAAATCTACTTACTGAACACTGAAGTTCAGGAGCACGGCACACTGAAGACCATCTGTGGTTCATGTCAATGTGGCTGAGTGGAAGCTGCTTGCTACTTCTGCCTAGCATCAGGACAGTGTTGTATAGATTGTCACTCCAGGAAGAGGTCAAATTTCACAGTTCTAAGTAAGGTTTATATTAAATGTATAACTATTTCACACTGCCATAATGTCAAAAAATTGTAAAATGAAATCATCATCATTGGGAATTACCTCTCCAAGCATGCATAGATTATTATCCCAATAAAGAGCAGCAGACAACAGTAACAAATGAATCTATTATTCACTTCTCAATTATTCCTATGCCCACTCTGTACAGAACACAAAACTGGCTTAGGAGAAAAGAACCAGCTTAACATCTAAATATTAAGGACATATTAATAAGGTAATATGAAGGAAAATATCAAGAGCAAGGTTATTTATGCCTGTGTTTCTTACCTGTTTTTTTCTTCTGTTATCACCTCAAATGTTTCTTAAAGAAACATTCTCCTCTGAAATTTTACAGCTATAGATTCTAATGATCCATTTGTGCATTATTTGTAGAACTGAACTTCATATATAAAAATATATAAACCTTAACTATTTCATTACAATGCTGTGTACAAGGTTAAGCATAACTAAATACAATTTAAGGCAGGTTGGGACAACTTTTAATGCAGAAACCTAAGAATTTCTCCAACCCCATAGCTAATACCTATACACACTGGTTTATTTACTATTTTCTTTAGTGTCAACACCCAACACATCTGCAGTGTGTGACCTATAACACAAGCAGCTACAAATGACAACTACACCACTCCAGAGTTCTGGTGTTGCTTTGTTCATTTTCTTGAGCCACGATCTCACTCTGTACCCCTGCTGAAGTACAACTCATAGTAATCCTCTTGCTTTGGCCTCTGAGTTTTAGGATTACAGGTATGAGTCACTACATCCAGTTTACACTTTTTAGGATGTTACAATGATAGGATATGGCAAAATGGCAAAAACAAAACAAGCAAACAAATAGCACCCTAAGCATGCCAATCCCCCAGTCTTTTTAAGAAGGTAAAACAGAGTTACCATGTAAATTATTTACACCATCTATTCTCCAGTCCTGAATGCTGACAACAATTCTGAAAACCTGGCCCCATTCATAATACAGAACACTTTACAAGGAGGATTTATTATTTGTCAGTAACAATGATTAAATATAGTAGAATAAAGGGATGGAACAGTCTACACAGTTACAAAGCTGATATAAGTAGGAAGAGCTCGAAGTTCTTTCAGCCTGATCTGAGAAAGACACTCATCATGAAGACAGTGGCCGACTGAACTACCTCGCAGCCTTGCCATTACATACCATACTGTCTCGGCACTGTGCAAGTTAACAGCTGCTGGCTGTGTTCATCCTTATCAAACTGACTGTAATGTTATGAAAAATGTAGGATAGGGGAGCAGGGAAGCACATATCTTAATTAAGGGAGCCATCGTAGGGTTGGGTAGAGACTTGGACCTAGAGGGGCTTCCAGGTGCCTAAGGAGAGGTCCCCAGTTAGTTCCTGGGGCAGCTGAAGATAGGGAACCTCAAATGATCCTATCCTATAGCCTTACTGATGAATATTTTGCATATCACCATAGAACCTTCATCTGGCGAGGGACCCACACTGGAACACTGGACTGAGCTCCCAAAGTCCCAATGAGGAACAGAAGGAGGGAGAAGATGAGCAAGGAAGTCAGGACCAAGAGGGGTGCAACCACCCACGGAGACAGTGGGGCTGATCTATTGGGAGCTCACCAATGCCAGCTGGATTGTGACTCGAAAAGCAGGGGATAAACCCGGACTCTCTGAATATGGTGGACAATGAGGGCTGCTGAGAAGCCAAGGACAATGGCACTGGGTTTTGATCCTACTTCGTGTTCTGGCTTTGTGGGGGCCTAGCCAGTTTGGATGTTCACCTTCCTAGACCAGGATGGAGGGGGGAGGACTTTGGACTTTCCACAGGGCAGGGAACCCTGACTGCTCTTCAGACTCGAGAGGGAGGGGGAGAGGAGGGGGGGAGGTTAGGAGGGGGGGGGGTTGGGAGGAGGGGGAAAGTGGGAGGAGTGGGAGGCTGGGAGGAGGTGGAAATTTTTTTTTTCTTTCTTAATAAAAAAAAAGAAAAAAGAAAAATGAAGAATTTAAAAAACAAAAACCACAAAATAGAACAGACTGTACAATGACAAGAAGCTAGTTATGGCAAAACATGCTGACAAACCGATGTTAGTGGTGTTACCTACATAAGAAAAAAACTGCTTACTATTTCTGTCTCCCCCTCTCTGCCTTCTGTTTTTAACACCATCTGACTTTAACAAGACACATCTGAATGTATCATAAGTTAATTCCTTATCAATTTTCATACATCATCCTTTACCTTGGTCAGCCAGCTGAAAATTATGTAAGCCATAAATTAGCTTTAAACAAGCTTGGAATCAGGTTGGAACTGGTTTTCAAATTAAAGAGGCTTCAGTATATTACAAGGTGCTGTCATTTTATTACCCCAATCAATTTTGTCTGGCCTGAGGTAGAAGGAAAATGAATGCTGTCTTCATTTGCAATGGGTTTATCTCCTACAGCAGGCTCTGGAAATATAACTGCAGCAATGAACTGAAAGCTAAGGTTACATTTAACATTGCCAACACAGAAAATTGTTGTTCCTTAACAAAGTTTGAGTTACAATGGAAAAAAAAAGACAAAGAGCAGTTCCAATAAAAACAGTTAAGTCAACACAATATTTAAATAAATTTAAATTACCTTCAAATAAAAAAACTGTAAAAACACAGGAAGTGCCACTCTCAGGGCTTCAGGAGTATTAAACAACTTATCAGTATATATTTCTACCTTAATCTCAATGAAAAAAACATTTCATTTGTTTTCTTATGGACAAGGACAGTCAGACAGAACCTAGAAACTTATCAACATAGCCCTCATTCTCCCTAGACTCTAAACAAAGCTTGACGAAGTAGACATCCTCCATGTTAACGTGAGGAGACCAAGGCAGAGAGATGAACTCAGTTGCTCTCCTACTCATATTTCTCAACAGTGTGGTTCTGACACTGTTACCACTGAACATGCACACTCACTAGTGTAGGGGCACGAAGCGTATCCAAGACACAAACTGTTTAGAAATAATACATCACACAAAGATGGCATAGTGTTTACACACCTGTAATCTCAATACTTGGGAGGCATGGTCAGGGCAGATCAGCAATTCAAAACCTCTCTGGTTTCAGTTTGAGGCCGGCTTGGGCAGTATGAGACCCTATTTTAAAAGCCTAAACTACAACAACAAAACCAAACTAAGTAATACAGAATAAAACCAAGGTGAGAGACCAGAGGGGTCACCAAGTGAATTTAGGTGAGTTCCCTGTCAGTGCCAATCACAGTTTTGTGCGGCTACTCACAGAACATGGAAAGTAAGAAAGGTTTGTGTTTCTGTCAGGATCTACTGAGCTTTGTGTTACTGACATTGGCATGTTTCCTTCTGTAGTGCGAGTTTCACAAAATGGTTCCACAGGTCTATACTTTAGCACTGAACTTGCTGCTAATCATTAGATTTATCAATAACAATATCATTACTTCTGAAGATCTTGATAGACTCAACTAATAAATGTTGGCAGCCAGAGTACTCACTGGCCACCGCTGACCTGGACATCATTCTGCCTTTAACGATTGTGTAAGTCGGTGGTTACCAGGAATTTCTAAGCTAATTTTTCTTACCAATAAAAAATTTAAAGCATTTGGACTAGATTATATTCTAATTCTTTAAGCATATAGGTGCCAATAAAATACATTCAGTAGTTTCTTTCCCTCTTTTTTATTCTAAAAAGAAAAAAGCAAGTTTTATTATTCCATACAATCAAGTCATAGCTAACAAGATATATTAAACACATTATCATTTTAAAAGCCTGCAGGGCATGCCATCCCTGTTTGGGAGTGGAAACATGTAAGTGAACTAGCTGGGGCGGGGGACAGTCTAGTTTGTTAGGCAAGCTCCAGTACAACCGAGAGATTGCCTCAAAAAGGAAGGTACAAGACTCCCGAGGAATGGATACACGAGGCTGTCCCCTGGCGTTTACACATGTGCGTATATATTTACACACATATACTTGCACACACACAAGCTCCTGCATGCACAGAAAATGAAAAGAACTATCATGAAAGTTCCTAAACAAAT
Source organism: Microtus ochrogaster (assembly GCF_000317375.1). NCBI lineage: Eukaryota > Metazoa > Chordata > Mammalia > Rodentia > Cricetidae > Microtus > Microtus ochrogaster. The sequence continues at coordinate 7,418,233 of NC_022035.1, read as the reverse complement.
TAGACACTAGCTAGTTCACTGGTGGACTGCTCATCTTAAGTTTAGAAAAATTTTCCAAGAAATCTTTTTCATATGATTTAGCCCAACTATAGCGAAGATTTTAAATTCATGACTGGATTCCTTGCTCGTGCTCTCTCTCCTTCTGCTCCTGATTTGGACCTTGAGATTTCTGTCTGGTGCTCCAATGTGGGTCTCTGTCTCCTTTCATCGCCTGATGAAGGTTAATATTCAGGGGGATGCCTATATGTTT
>NC_022035.1:7409668-7417068 GCF_000317375.1 Microtus ochrogaster | reverse complement strand
TGGAGAGATGGCTCAGTGGTTAAGAGCATTGCCTGCTCTTCCAAAGGTCCTGAGTTCAATTCCCAGCAACCACACGGTGGCTCACAACCATCTGTAATGAGGTTTGGTACCCTCTTCTGGTCTGCAGACACACACACAGACAGAATATTGTATACATAATAAATAAATATTAAAAAAAAACTAAAAAAAAGAATAATGTGTAGATTTTTAACCAACAAATTATGTGGCACATGTAAACATACAGCATGTCTACAAAGACAAGGAAATAGCGGAACACACAAATGGACTACAGCTTCCTGTACAATTTTCTGCAGAAAACATTTTCCTCCCAGGTTAATTATGTGCCTTTAGACAAACTTGGTATTCTTCACCTCAGGAGTAAAAAAATTAAATTTCCATTTTAGAAGTATTTGCTATAATCAAGTTATATATTAACAGAAATGCTGAGTAAACTAGGTAGAAACAGAAATGATTCTAAAGACATGATTTTTAAATTTGCTGAATAGATATTTTCTTCTCTTTTATCCTTTCTGCATATTTGGGTCATGGCTGGCACAGATTTATGCCCCAGACATCTTCTGTGCACAAGTAAACAGCCACGGGCCCCTAAAGCATAACACAGGACCCGTATTACTTATGTGCTCCCTTTTGGCAAAAGTAAGCATTAAAAGTAACTTAAGAATAACTAGGCTGGAAGCAGGACTGTGGAGAAGCAGACAGTTAAAATATTATAAAAGGTTCTTTGTCTTTGAGGGAGTAGAGAAGAACCCTGCCGTAGGAGTTTCCAGTCTAGCTTGTAACGATAACCTGGGCACAAATGATGGCAGGGCCAAGAAACCCCTGCTGAATGCCAAAAACGAACAGTCTTACAGAAAAAGCATACAAGAAATTCAGCCTAGTCCTGAGGGTTATAAACTAGGTTTTAAGATGGCTACTATGGTTTAGACATGATTTTTTTTTTTTTCATCTAAGGGTCCCTATGCTGCATGCTTGGCAGTGTTAAAGAGTATTCCAACAATTAAGGTTTAAGGTCTTTAGGCCGTCAAGTGCACAGCTCCCAGAGGTAGGTTATGCTGTTGTTCTCTCATCCTTGCTAGTTCTCATGGGAAAATGGCTACAAAAAAGCAAGTCTCACTCTACGTGTCTCCAGCTTCTGATCTTGATGTGGGAGTGATTTCTTATTAATAAAGAAACTGCCTAGGCCCATTTCATAGGCCAGCCCTTAGGTAGGCGGAGAAAACAGAACAGGATGCTGGGAGAAAGAAGCTGAGTCAGTGAGTCGCCATGGTTCTCCCACGCCAGGCAGATGCAGGTTAAGATCATTCCTGGTAAGCCGGCTTGTGGACTACATAGATTAATAGAAATGGGTTAGATTAATATGTAAGAGCTAGCCAATAAGAGGCTGGAACTATTGGGGCCAGGCAGTGTTTAAAAGAATACAGTTTCCGTGTAATTATTTCGGGTATAAAGCTAGCCATGTGGGCGGCAGGGTGCTGGGGACGCAGCCCCGCCGCTCTTAATTCAACATGATCTCGTCACAGATCTCTCTCTGGTAAATTCCTGCTTCTGTGATGCCATCTACTACAAGAGTCCCCCACCACAGCAAAACAATGCCACTGTTATGACCCTGGACCTCTTATATTTTTTAATAAATAAACTTATTTATTATTTTACACCACCTCCCTTCTTTCCTCCCAGTCCCTCCCACCCTGTTCCCACCCCCTAATCCACTCCTCTTACAGTTCTGTTTAGAAAAGGGCAGGTCTCCCAGAGTATCAACAAAACAAGGCATATCAAGTTGTAATAAGACTAAGCACTTCCCCACATATTGACTGACTTATTAGGAGCATTTTGTTGTAGTGGGCTCTTGCAGCTGCCTAATTAATTACATTAACAAAATAAAATAAAACCTAATACCTTATACTCACAACTTGCTACATGCTACCTAAACATCTTGAGAACAGATTTGTAAACATAACTTATAGCCTGAATTTATAATTTTAACCTAAAAATATAATGAAAAAATTATTTGTTTTTAAAAGTTGAAAGAATAGTAAACTTTTTAAGGACTCAGAACTGGCTCAGAAATGATTGCATATGACAGGTAAGTGCCTATAAACTCAGCTTTCTGAAGGCAGAGAAGGAAGGAGTAGATGGTAAAAGGTCATCTTCAACTACATGCAAGTTTAAGGTCAACAAGAGCTATATAAGGCCATCTCTCAAAGGAAACAACAAACAATACTCTCCCATAAAGAAAATGAAAAAGAGAAAGGAATTGAGAAAAGACCATACTGCTGACAAAAATGCGTTGATGCAGCTTGAAGTTTTCAAAATGTTTCTAAGAAAAAAAGAAAGAAAATCACCTCTATAAACATACTCTAAGAGTTCTCAAACCAACGAAGCAGATAATCATGTGTAGGTATTATATAAGGTATATTTAATAAAGCCATAATTTCAATGAAGATGCAACCCTAACATAAACCTTTAAAAGAATCATTAGAGAAAACACTGAGGTTGCATCTTCAGTGATCAGAGATTAGGTTGAGCATACAAAAAAGTCCTAAGGAAATAAAGGAACAACACATCTAACTTTTAATTTACCGATATCTGATATCAGAAAAATGTCATTGAGCTAGGACACAGATGTGAACAGGATAGAAACATTATAAATATAGTTTTAGCTGACAAAAGATGGGGCCTATTATCTAACTTTTTATAGGTGGGATGAAAATTTCACACTATGGCTCAGGAACAAATGATTTAAAACAATACCACAAGCTAACCCAATTGAGCCAGAATGGCATTATCGAAGTATTTAGTTCACTTACAAACAAGGTCTTATTTGAAAATAAGAAAAATTATGACTGACAAACTGAACAGTAAAGAAAATCCTACCAAGGACCTACAGACAATGGAAGAGAGTGGGAAGCAGGAAGAGGTAATCCTCCCCAGGCAAAAATCACATCAACTGGTTGTCCAGTGCCAGATGGTCAGCCCTGAAAACATACACGGAGGATAAATATATCCAGAAATGTATACATGAAAACAATAACAACTGATGAAAAAAGGGGCCATGAATTTGAAAAAGAGATGACGTGAAGGTTAATAGGAGGGTTTGGAGGGGAAAAAAGACAAGGGAAAAACGTAATTAAAATACAATTTCAAAAACAAACAAAAAATAGAAATGTTATTGCAAAGATAAATTAATAGTAAAAATATGAAAGAAACTATAAAATTATTCCAGTATGCACAAAAAGCAGCCAATCCTGCAAAATCAGAATGTCTTCGCAGAGACTGAATATAATATGACCAGCCTTGGTTTGATTCCAACCTCAAAACTAGGAAAAACTATCAACTTGACTCAGCTAAAATACAGGATTATTTTTCCCACTGAAAACTATTTTAGATATGTTACTTTCCTCCAAGTTTGATACTTAATAAACCTACCATAATGTCAGTCAACAACTGCCTTAGTATAGGTGCTATGTTGCTAAAGAAGGGGCCTTGCAGGCCATTTTTGATCTATCTGTGATGATAGGTTTATTGCCCTATGTTACAAAGACCAAAGCAAATCCCACTTAGTGAAAAGGTATGTTTTCTTTTATTACTAAACATGTTTATTTGCAATGAAACAATATTTGAGTTTTTACATTATTAGATCCTAAAAAGACTTTAGGATATTTTATCTGAAACATGCAATAAAAGGCTAAGGCCAAATTAATCTATGTAGAAAGCCTGAGAACAGCCATCCTGACTTTGCCCAACAAGTGTTGAGATTGAAGTTATGGGCCACGATACTACTTGGTGTACAGTTTTTATTAAAAAGCTTCCCAAACCTAGCAGTGAAACTTAGACAATGAGCCTATATCAACAGCATATCCTTGTATTGCATGTGTTTCAAGTATTTCCAAGTACAGGAATGGGGGAAATTCTGTTCTAGTTGATTAGTCTAGAAATAGGATAAATAGAGAGGTAAATATATTTTGTAGATCCTTTCTGAGTTGAACTACAAATTAGGAAGTGATGTCCGCCCCCCCCCTCCCCCGCGTCACACGCTCCTGTCAGGGTTTGCTCTTTCCTTCTACCCCTGCTGAGGGAGTTCTCTTGCTATTCTTGTCTCACTGCATACCACTTCCAGGCAATGCTCCTTTTCCTACCTCCCATCTCACTGTAGGAATATGGGGATTACAGATCCATTCTCAAGTGTCCGTTTTTTTCCCATGGATTCTAAGACAGAACCTAAGGATATGTTGTCTGGCTTGCACACCCAGTGCCTTTACCCCCGGGGGGCAATCTCACTGCCCCTGATAAACCCATCTTTGGTTGGTACTATTTTTTAATTTAATGTATTTTATCTTTTCATTTCAGTTTCTCACTAAGAGATTCCTATTAAGATCTGACAAAACCACTGCTTAAATCTTGACCTGTTAAGTAATTTGAAGGATCACCATTCTATATTTAATATAAATTACTGACGTAAAAATGTCAACCTTTCAGAAAAATATACATTTCGAAAAATACATGATAGGATAGTGTGTAATTTTAGCAGTTAAGAGAAACATCAATGTCCTAGTTTTAAAATGTGTTAGTTATAAGGATAGCTCCCACTGCCTCTGAACTCTAGAAAGAAACTGATGTTTTTCTATGTTGTAAGGAGGCTGCTTGTTTGTTCTTGGCTGCAAAGAACAGAAATAATCACTCAGAAACTATATTAATTACAACATCGCTTGGTCTATTAGCTTATGCATAGTTCTAGATCACTCTTATTTCTTAAATTAACCCATTACTATTATTTTATATTTTACCGCGAGGCTCGTGGCTTACCAGCAAGGTTCCAGCTGGCGGCTGGTGTCTTTCTCCTCCGATGGCTCCATGGCGTCTCTTTGACTCTGCCTTCTTTCTCCCAGTATTCAGTTTAGTTTTCCTGCCTAGCTCTATTCTGCTAAGCCACTCGCCAAAACAGATTTACTCATTAAGCAATAAAAGCAGCACATATACAGAAGGACTTCCCACACTATTTCTGTATGTAAAGTTACACATAACTTCATATTACTTAATGTGAAACTCTGAAAAAAACTAGAATACTCTACTTGGTATGTAAAAAGGCAAAGTAGGAAGCAGGAAATAGTATTTCACATTGCTTTATTAAAAAATAATCTCCTTTTTTCTCTTCTCCCCTCTCTCTCATTAACAGATTTTTACATATCTTGAATGGTGAGGAGGTAAATCAAAACTCAGCAAATATTAGTGAAGAGCATTTAGTAAGGTCTAATCACTGTGTCCAAATGCCAGAACCACATCAGGATGGTGAAATGGTGTTTTATTCCTCTTTCAGCCATGTTAAAGTTAGAAAGTTAAAATCCAACCTCCATCCATTTGCAATTCTAGAGGTCAAATGAATAGTTAAAAGTATTAGAAAATCCTTTTTTATGGGTCTGTTACAAGCTTCAAATTTAAAAGATCTTTTAAGGATATATCATTTTAATTTTATATTTTTCATAAATCTTCACAATACATAAAATTCAGACATTAAATTTCCCATATACTAAGTTCAATTAAATGTGCTTGTTTAATGTATTGTGGCAAGATACTCCTTGGGGAGACTGTTCTATTAAGTTCCCAAAGAGGCACAAATGTCAAAACTATTTCACTTGAAAATGAACACATTGATATTTTATTTTTATATATCAGTTATAGAATTTTAATTGCTCGTTGCAAAAAATGTATAAAATAAAACATCTGAACAACTGTACTTCTCCTACTTTGACATTTCTACTCCAAATGACCATCAAGAAATGCCAACTGTAGCAGGTATGTAATGATATTGGTTCTAGAAGCTCTAAAATAAGAAATTTAGAAGAAATTTCCATGCATGAAAATTCAGAATTTACTACTGTTATACACATTTAAACTGTGCATAAGTGTAGCACACCAGGAAGACAAACTAAGAGTGAATGAAAGAGAAGTTGTCACGCTTAGACAGCTCATCTTATGGTAAACAGATAGTGACCTGTCATGTAAACTCTACAGCTGCTTCTAAAAAAAGAATTGGAACAAGGATGAAAAGGTGAACCCAAAGAAAAACATATAGTTATCCTCCTGGATATTGGAAGGAGACAAGATTGCCAGGCAAAAATTGGGAACTTGGGGTTGGGGTGGGATGGGGGTAAGGGGAAATGGGGAGAGAAAAGTGAAAAGGGGAGGATGGGGGGAGTTTGGGGGAACGGGATGGTTGGGATAAAGGAAGGGTGGATATGGGAGCAGGGTTGGCAAGAGACTTGACTCTAGAGGGGCTCCCAGGTGTCCAGGGAGATGTCCCCAGTTAGTTCCTTGGGCAGCTGAGGAGACGGAGCCTGAAATGACCCTATCCTATAGCAATACTGACGAATATCTTGCATATCACCTTACAACCTTCATCTGGCGATGGATGAAGCTAGAGACAGAGACCCACACTGGAGCACTTGACTGAGCTCCCAAGGTCCAAATGAGGAGCAGAAAGAGGGAGAACATGAGCAAGGAAGTCAAGACCGCGAGGGGTGCACCCACCCACGGAGACAGTGGGGCTGATCTATTGGGAGCTCACCAAGGCCAGCTGGACTGGGACTGAAAAAGCATGGGATAAAACCGGACTCTCTGAACATGGTAGACAATGAGGGCTGACAAGAAGCCAAGGACAATGGCACGGGGTTTTGATCCTACTGCATGTACTGGCTTTTTAGGAGCCTAGTCTGTTTGGATGCTCAACTTCCTAGATCCGTGGGAAGACCTTGGACTTCCCACAGGGCAGGGAACACTGACTGCTCTTTGGACTGGAGAGGGAAGGGGAAAGGAGTGGGGGGAGGGGGAGAAGACTGAAGGGAGGGGGAGGGAAATGAGAGGCAGGGAGGAGGCGGAAATTTTTTCAATAATAATAATAATAATAATAATAATAATGACAGGAAAATAACAGACACAGTCACTGTACTTGTACCTCAATCTGCAGTGGGACCAGTGAATAATAAGACCCGGAAAAGTTACTATATAATAAATATTTCTAAGAGAGACACACATGGATCTAATCTACATGGGAACTAGAAAAAGACAAGATCTGAGTAAACTGGGAGCATGGGGACCATGGGAGAGGGCTGGAGGAGAGAGGAGAGGATGGGAGGGGAGCAGAGAAAAATGGAGAGCTCAACAAAATCAATAAAAGTTAAAAAACCATGTCAGATCCATTCACTTCATTTGGGTACATAGTGGACAAAGCTGTTGAGATCTTTATCAAGGATGGCCTGGGAAAGACTGAGCAATACTGTTAAGAACACAATACTAAGCCGGACGGTGGTGGCGCACGCCTTTAATCCCAGCACTCGGGAGGCAGAGGCAGGCGGATCTCTGTGAGTTCGAGGCCAGCCTGGTCT
>NC_022035.1:7352408-7409197 GCF_000317375.1 Microtus ochrogaster | reverse complement strand
CTCTCCCTACCCTGGGGTCTGAGGTTGTGTCCCTGTGCTTACCTACAGAGCAATGCACTCTACCTACTGAGCCACCTCCCCAGCCCTGTATCTGTGATATTCTTAGTGAAGAGGCATAATAGAAAGAAAACATTAGTAAGCTTCATGATATAAAATAAATGCTCTATGTTTAATAAAAATGGGTAAGTATAAGAGTTAAGGAAAATTTAGGAAGAGTCCATAACTAGTGACAAGAAAATATGAAAACAAAATTCAATATATGATCCTATCAAGACAATTTGTAATAAAGAGCATTACTGAAATGGAAAGTTTATAAAACTAAGGATTAGATGGGAATGCATCAATATAAGCGTTCTTATTTTTGATGGTTATATTTGTAAATATTAGACAATATTTAAACACTACAAGATTTAAGACAGGGATGTGATTGTATCTTCAAAAAGACTACTTTGCTATAGGACATCTACTATTTAAGCATATTCATGAAATAATTTATTCACCAATTTTAAAAACATTGACTATATTTGTCAATTAATTTATGTACCTCTTCTTTAGTGCTAAATCCCACATACACAAACTCTCACTACTGTACAATAAGACAAGTAAACCTACCAAAACTAAGTCAGTTGTGATAAAATTGGTATAAAAGTTAGTTGTATTTTTATAAACGTAATTTTAGAGTCTAGAAATATTTCAAGCTTTTTATGCACATTATAAGACATATTCAGACATGGACATGATTTTCAGCCTTACTTTGGCCCACAGTTCCTCATTATGCTCCCTTCCCTGCATTTTGGAATGGCAATGTATACCCTGTGACATTACATGTTGGAAGTATCTGATCTAATTTTGATTTTTACAGATGATTACAGTTAAAAGAGATTGCCATGAGTCTCAGGATTTTGGACTTTGAAACAAGTTTGGGACAAAAGACTAGGGGACTTTTGAAGTTGGACTACATTTTTACACTATGATATTGCTATAAGCCCTTGGGGGTCAGGGAGTAGAATGTAAGGGTTTGAGAGAAAATGGTCCGAGTTCAACTATTAGGAGGTGTGGCCTTGTTGGACAAAGTGTGTCACTGTAGGGGTGGGTGGGCTTTGAGCTCTTTTCCTCAAATTTCACTTAGTATGAAAGTCAGTGGACTTCCTTTTGCCTGCAAGATAGAGTAGCGCTCTCAGCTCCAGCACTACTCTGCCTGCATGCCACTATGCTCCCTGCCACGATAATGTACTGTCCCTCTGCAACTGTAGGCGAGCCACCCCAATTAAATGTTTTCTTTATAAGAAAAAAGAAAAAATAGAACGCCATACAGAACTAAGTTAGATGTCACTCTGTTTCACACCTCATTTGGAGGTCCCTGAGGCGAACTTCTCGACCAACAAGAAAGAACAACCACCACCACACGAGGATTCTTCTCAGATCACGCTTTAATTGGAGCACCCTTGGTTGAAGGAGCATGAAGCGAGAGCGGCCCAGAGAGCACTAAGGCAGCTGCTTATATAGGGAATTGGCACATGGGTCGCCCTGTGATTGGCTGCCATCATCAGCTTGACACCAGACTGCATCGTGATAGGCCCAAGGACCCTTATCCACCGCGCATGCGGGAAGCAGGGGACACGTAGCTCCCAGAGGCATAGCCAAATAAGTAGTTGTTTATTTCCAACAAGACAGCATGTCGGCGCTATCTTGTAATGGCGATCCTGTCCGGCTCGCTACAGGTCCCTAGTGAAAGGAACAATAGAAGAGCGGTACGTCTGGGCAGCTCTTCAGATGCTGTCCCCAGCACAAGGGACTGGAATAGAACGAGACCCTAACGGCACTAGATTCAGCACTTATAAGACTCGGAGGTGACTCACTATGGCAAGTAAGGATGAGGAGGCTTCTGAACGATGCTGGGCATTTGGTTTGAGTGAGTAGACGGAAGTAGACATGCAGGAGAAACACAAATCACAGGTCAGAAGAAAACACATAGCTTTTCTAGGCACGCGGCGTTAACTAATGATGATACTATCCATAAGTAACCAAAAACGTGAACCTTACGACAAAAGTTTCAGAAGGCCTCTGTGTCAAGCTAGAAGAAATCTTGACTACCCAAGAACATCTGGTTTGATAACTTGAGAGTTTAAACTGTATTGATTCAATTTTTTAAAAAGTATCGCTGTCATACTACAAAAAACATTTACTTTCATTATCTTTGCATGAAATAATAATATTGGTAACACACAGCTGATCAGAATGTCCTCATTCAAATATATTCAGGACTTTTGTAAAATTTGTACAAGGACCAAGAATCTGGTTATTCTTTCACAGTAAAGAAGCAAATAAAAAATAAGACTATAAACTGCCATAATTTAAGGTAATATTGATATTTTAAAGAAGAAATTCAGAATTTATTTTAGAAGATACACTACTGAACTTGTTTGAATTTTATCTTTTATATTTAGCTAAAATAAATCTTGGTTAAATTGGATTTTTTTTGATAGGAGTCTACAAAATAACCCTAATAAATTTATTTTATTTTAAAGTCATTCATCTCCAAAATAAAATAGGAATCTACTCTTAAGTCCTTTGCCTAATAATAATTTTTCCTGCTATGGCCTTAAAATAATCAATTAGCAGAGACATTAATCTACTATAAATTATTTAATACACTATAGTAATACAAAGAACATACAAAACAGCTAAATACTCTATAGAGGAAATTTGTATCATTGAATAGTTTTCCTTTTCATTTTTAAAATTAGAGAGGTGATGTTGTGATATAGAAAAGAGGTCAAGAGAAAGGACCCAGACTTTTCTCTTCAAGACTTTCGGCCTTACCTTAGAAGATGAAGAATCACATTCTTGACAGATCCATCCATAGCCTGTTTGTTTAGGGGATTTTTTCAGAGGAGGATCTAAACAGCCAAAATGGTAGCACAGTCTGCATTCATCACATCTGTAGGGCAAGCAGATTCACAGTGTATATAAATATCGAAAACATTTCTTTCAAAGACAAATGGCAAAGTGTTATACATTACTACTTTAACACTTAACTCAGGAGATTCTAAAATTAACGTTTATAATAAAGGTGATCTAAATCTGAAGTAAATATTGCAGAGGAACATGAAGCAATCATAAACTTTTCAAGGCAACTGTCACTCAGAACATTCTGATAGCAAAATGTTGAAAGTATATGAAAGGTAAAATATGAATAAATATATATGTGTAATCAAATGTGCAAAATAGTAGCAATCAAAGATTCAAATTTGAACTAATAGAATTAATCATTTATCCAGCAAACTGTTTACAAAAGTCTAAGCTATAATTATTGTCATACAAATTATACTTCATTTCTGTATTTTTCCAAGTTAAAGTATACTGTAAATGAACTTTCTGACATTTATAGCATGCTAACACAACGTACATCAAATACAATCTTTGTAAGTTAAGTAACAGAATATTTAAATGTACAGGAAGAAACCACTTCAAGAATTGAATATTACTAGTTTTTGCTAACTTCTCAGTGTACTTGGTGTTTCGAGTACTTCCAAGGATATTTTAAACCTGGTATGTGTTTTTATAGTGTCTTGCCTCGTATGATGTACATAATCTAAGAAAACTACCATACCTATTCTTCGTTTCAGACACTCTCTTCCTGCTGACAATGAAGAAAAATCTGTATTATTTCAGTGTTTTTAAAAAGAATTTTTCATCAACTGGAATAACAAGACTAAAATTTAACAACCAATACCAAGTTGTATATATCTTACAGAAGGGGTATATTCCTCGCTTTCTTTGTGCTTTAGATTAAAAAGAAATACTATTGTTAACCAATTGAATTCCCTTTATCACTCATTTTTCACTAGTGTGTCAAAAGTCAATTAATTTACAAGCAAAACACCAAGAAAGAATAAGCACACTTCTTGAATACAATATAAAATTCCTATTTAATAATCATTGGGAAAATACAGAAAGGAATTAATCTTATGCATATGCCACAGAAAGAAAAAAAACTAACTTTAAGAAATGATCACAATAAAGTAAATGATAATCTGTATTTTTAGTAAAAATGCCTTACCATGTTACAAAAACCTAGCCTCTCATGGACCCATTTCAGGATTCAAGAGCAAAGCTATCTAGGCACAAGCAGTGTGAGACAGTTACTTGCCACTGCTTACGCATTATCTCTCCACAACTCATTACTTAGCAATGAAGCAAGTGAAGGAACTCTTCTCAAACCTTTGAGACTCAAGGAATTAACTATACATTTACTGTTATTTCACTTACAGGAGCAAATAAAATGAAACAGAACTAATAAATGCTATATATTATACCATTGTCTGAAATTAAAAAAAAAAACAAAAGTAAATCACAAATTTTAAATGTTCAAATACCGTTGCTCTGGCATTTAAAAAATAAGATTATATACCTAATTTCAAATGCAAAATAAGAATAACATATAGTAAGCATAGAGAATTTAAAGTCTTCCTTTCTCAATTGAACTAATTTATATTCCAGTAGCTAAAATATCCATTCCACTAAATACTGGGGTTCAGAAACCTATATTCTTTTTCTAAGCTGAAGAGAAGGTCCAGAGCTGTAGTTAGGAAGGGAACACTGGTCAAGTACAGGGAATGATATGCCACTAACCCTTGATTGATGGGAAGTTTATAAAGAATACCGTTATTAGGTTCATATCATTATTTGGAATCCATAAACTATTTTCTCGTTTGATACACTGGGATCATCAGTAGGAATTACAGTTGGCACTGCATTTCTCTGTCGAATTTCTGTAGTTAAAGTATCATTCAGCTGCTGTTTTGCCTGATCCCTTACATTCAAATTTTCAGAATTCTTACTTGCTTAAAAACTACCAGCCATTGTCTCCTTATATTATCAGCATGTTTTTTTACAACAGTTTTCTTAAAGAAACATCTTGTGTAGAATTCAGACCACCAAAAGTATTAAGACTGTGAAACTGACAATGTTTGGGATGAGGCATCTAAAAACACATTTAAAAATTTAAATGATCCAATACCTGTTCTGGTATTGGTAGCTCTTTCAGAAGATGCTGTGAAGCATTTGCTCTTTTGAGATGACCTAATTCTTCCTGATGCCTTCATCAGGGTCCATTTCAGGACGTCTTTCTCATGATGGTGGACAACTGGGAGTGTTAGGATAGTTCTCTAAGGTCCTTGCTTACTCACCAGGAAGTAAGAGCTGCAACTCCAAGTTTAAATAGCACAAAGCAGTGGTCTCTACCCTTAGCAACCACCAAAATCCAAGAGACAGAAAGAAAAAGACAGAGAGAAACACCCCATTTGAAATTAACAGGTTTGCCAAGTAAGTAATAAATATAAAAAGGAATTTTACAAGTTATTTGCATATAGAAAAATTCATTAATTCTGTTAAACTGAAAATAAAATCATAATTTTAGGTTACTGGTAACAATTATAACCTAAACATCAGAGGTTACATCTAGCAGAATTTGCATTAACTAAAAGGCCATTGATAAATTTCAGAGATATCATTAAAATTCTCAAAACACAGAATATAAAAGACTAAAATAATAAGCTATACATCACATGCACACGTCACTATTAAATCTTTATCAAAATTTATAAACTAGCAAATTTTGGCTACATAGAAATTTCAAATATATTTAAAGCTCAAAAACTAAGTCTATAATGGCTATACCCTGAAAACTATAATAGGGTAAAAACAGTTACTTATTAATTTTACTTGGTTTCTACGTCTATTAAGTACTTGAAAACATTTCAATTGTAGCAATACACATACTTAATTTGTCAAGATAAATGAATAAAAATAAGTTTTCAAAGGAAGTTAATGACCCACAAAAGTATTGTGATATAACACAACATACTTTATTAAACAAAACAAATGTGTATGTAATAAAACATTATTATACCAATAGCACATTCTAATAAAAAAGAAGGCAGTACCTTAAACATGAAAAGAGAATATAGAACTAACATATGAAGAATGTATCTTTAAATAAAATATAAACCCAACATTTAAAGTATGTTTAAAGCATCTAATAAATATTGTGAACATTAGACTACAGACTATCCTAAAATTTACAGCTTAATGAAATTAAACAAAGCCAATTTATAATGTAAAACAAAAACTAATTACTTATGTACCTATGAAATACAACTTCCTACATACTACATTCATATTTGATATACAGATACTAATGACAGAGAAGCTCTATGTGGTCTTTTACAAACTGATTTAGCAAAACATAGAGATTAAAGAAACACAGCTCTATTTGTATTAAAATACTTACTTAGCATTATGATTAAGTATAGCACCCTAGACAAAGCAGAGAAAATGATTGATCTTTATAAGTGCTAAGATCCACACAAGCATTAGGTTGGGTGTTGAGTGACCATTGACAATGCGTAAACAAAAATTATGTAACTGATTTATTTTCTCTTGTACCTAAAGGCAAGTCAGTCAAAGCGCTAAAGCAGTGGTTCTCAACCTGTGGGTCATGACCCCTTTAGTAATCAAATGACCCTCTCACAGGGGTCGTCTAAGACCACTGAAAAACACAGATATTTACATTATGACTCCTAACAGTAGCAAGATACAGTTATGAAGTAGCAACAAAAATAAATTTATGACTGGAGGTCACCACAACATGAAGAACTGTATTAAATGGTCACAGCATTAGGAAGGTTGAGGACTACTGCCCTAAAGGATTTATTTACCTTTCTTAATTTCCAATTAATAAGTTCATTTGGGGCACACACTAAGTAACTACTTAAAAATAACTAGAGGAAATAAGTGAGTACATCTCCTAAGCAAACAGTCTAAGACTACATGATAAACTGGCCTTGGAAAGAACAAAATCTGTAGCTCAGACTTTAAAAGAAATGTTCTGTTGTAGGATCACACTGGTGTTGATCATTGTAGATATTTTTTTACCTTAATAACCACAGTACTCAGGGGTGTGGGAAGTTCTTCTGTATGTATGCTGCTTTTATTGGTTAATGAATAAAAAAGCAGCTTTTGGCCAATGACTGGGAAGAGTGGAGCTAGGCGGGAAAACTAAACTGAATGCTGGGAGAAAGACCTCGAAGTCAGGAGACACCATGCAGCCTCCAGAGGGGAAAGATGTGAGCTGCCAGTTGAAACCTTGCCAGTAGGCCATGACCCTCATGGTAAAATACAAAATAACAGAAAGGGGTTAACCAAAGATATAAGAGATAGCTAGCAATATGCTTAAGTGATTGGCCAAGCAGTGATTCAAATAATAAAGTTTCTGTGTGATTATTTTGGGAGTCTGGGCGGCTGGGAAATGAACAAGCAACCTCCCCCAACAAGTCAGCATTCCTTTCTAGTCTATACAATGATGGATAAAGAACTGTCTGTAAAACTACATAACATTACATTTTTCACTTAGAAATAAGAGTATAAAGAGAACAGATGGGGTGAGGAGTTCTGACTTTCCTATCAATTAGTTTTGAATATTAACACTGCTTAAATAAAACCTTACTAGCAATTCAAACTCAAATTTAGCAACTATAATGATAGGTTATTTCAGTGAACAGTGACCAATCCTTTCAATTAAATGTCTTAATAGCTTGAATATATACTGAGGCCCCTTAAAAATTTTAAATAATATGAACAGTCACAAAACTCTTCTATCAACAGTGTAAGACTTATAACTACAATATTTTATCCTTTATAACATTTAACAATTTTAGTGTAAGCCACTACACAAACATTTTTCTATACAAATTGACTAGAAAATGTATTTTAAATAATATTTCACAAATTTCAAACCAATGTGGACCACGTGAACCTATTTCATTAGTGCTACTGGGGATTTCTCTCACAGACAACAGTGAAAGAGGGGGTGGTAGGATAGACTATAATTTTTCATTACAGGTGACTATAGACAAATTGACACTATTTAGGAAAAGCCCAATTCAAGAACACTTAAAGAGTGGATTCAGTTCATTGTCTATACCTGCCAACAGCCAGCTTGTAATTTTAAAAGTGAAATAAAAAACCAACAATAAAACCTAAAAACAGAACATGAAACAAGGCAATTCCTATGAAAATACACAATAAGGCCAAGTATCTCTTCACAGCATGAGAGAATGATTCGACATTTCCATACCTGAAACACGTCTGCTTTGTTCTTTAATAAACTGATCTACATCTGCTAATGCCCTTGAAAATATTTTAGCATTATAACCTGCTGTGTTCAAGCGCCACAAAACTTGTGTATTTCCCCGTTCATAATTAACTAATTATACTCCAATCAATAGTGTAGATCCTGAGTCTACGATGTAAATCAGGTAAATGAGATAATGGCTAGGGGTTGGCCTCATTTTAGTTACCCACCCCAGTGTGAATATTCAATTTCATTACAACTTATGTACCTGAACAGCAGTCAATCTCAATGCAGGTCTACACAACACCTTAGGGTAATCACTACAGGAAAGAAACCTACATTTTTTTAATTAAAAAAAAAATCACTTGTAAAACCATTCTCTGATTTTTTTTTTTTACAATCCTTACTGTTATCTAAATTTACAAAGCAATGGTTCAGCCTATATGGATAAATTCTGCCTTCATATATCTTGTCAATATCAGTCCATATGTTTTCACTAGTCAAAAATAATTTCAGAAGCTAAAAATATTTTGAAAACTGTTAATGTTCTAATATATTACAAAGTCCTGAATTCCTAAACAGATTTTGGTGAAATATTTCCATACTGTGAGTTAAGTAAAACATATCAATGATGTGTGTGTTTATTTAACTTTGAGACCTTAGAAAGTGTTTCACTAAGAAATAGGATGTACAAACCAGGAAGTAGGGCAACAAAAAAATATTTTCTGTCAGACATCTATTGTTATGCCACATATAATAGTGGGTAAACATTAAGGAAACACAACTACAATGATACATAAGTGATGCATAAATATCCAAATTTATAACTCAAATATTATTTTCATATCCTACATAATCCTAACTTTTAAGAAAAAACAAAAAGCAAAAAGTCAATGATATTTTGGGCATAGAGTATTGCTCTATTTGTGAAATAAATATTTAAATGAATTTTTAAAAATGAAGGAAGCTGCATCTTATGTGTTCAGGAAGAAATTACTTTTCTACAAACCTTCTGTCTGGAAACAAATATTTTGAGAAATCTGAGCCCCTTAAAGACATCCATACTCATTATTAATCAATACTGATTATATATGATTTTAAACAAATAACTACATTAATTGTTCTCAAAGTA
Organism: Microtus ochrogaster; assembly: GCF_000317375.1. NCBI lineage: Eukaryota > Metazoa > Chordata > Mammalia > Rodentia > Cricetidae > Microtus > Microtus ochrogaster. Next base: position 7,399,928 of record NC_022035.1, on the reverse strand, counting down.
ATGTCCCTGACTAGTTGAATCAACATTATTTTGAACCTGTTACAAATTCATATTTTTGCATCTTATCAGAAAACTACAGGATTAAAAACTTCAGAGAGGCAAAGAGAACAGAAGTTCTGGTGGAACAAAAGGGCAAGGAGACAATGATAGCCAACAAAGTCTCAACAAATGCTTTCTGTGATTCTGATTTATCACTACCACATCATCCGTTGTGTATTTAGAGGCATTTAATTTCCTTCCCAATACTGTGTAGTAGATTGGTGTGTGCGTGTGTGTGTATGTGTGTGTATATATACCCGTGGTGTGTGCTGGTCCGCCTTCCTGCTTCAGAATTGTCAACTATGTGTTTTGAGCTAAGGTCTCTCATTTGCCTGGTACTTGCCCAGTCTGCACAGTGGCTGACCAGTAAGCCACAGAGAACCTCCTGCCTCAGCACTCTCTAAGATTAGGGGAGTGAGCCAGTACACCTGGCTGTTCACTGAGTACTGGTCCTCATGCTTATACACATTTTACCAAGTAAGTATTCTCCCAGAGCCTTCCTGCTTTTGCAATGCTTCTTCCAGTTCCTATTCTGTAGCAAATAACTGTCGAATACCTGAGCTGTCATCCTTTTATTCATATTTATGAGATATAAATCATTTTGAAATATTTTCTTAGATAAATAATAATTTTAACTTTAATAGCAATGGGCAAAAGTTAACTTTCTACTGTTTACTAAGGAAAACATTTCATTCTATTCTCTTCAGAAGATGGAGACTCTTAAGAATCTATCATGTTGGAACTGTGCAACTTCTATTTGTAACATGTGAAAAACATGTAACATGGGTTGTTTACCAAACTTGGAAGAGCAAAATCTACCACTGAAAACTAAAATATGAAGACGTTAATTAGACATTTTACAGTTTAACCAATGTGAAAGGGCTTGTGGTTAACACTGTCATTGCAACTACACTACCTATGATTTTTCAGGAAAATAAAAAACCCAGAAACCTGTAAGAGGGAGAAAAAAACGCTAAGTTAAAAAATATCCATTAATGTTTTCTTGCCTTATACTAAAAGACAGTTGGGCTAAAGCACAGTTCATTTGAAAAATGCTAATCTGCCACTGTCATTTTTTTTATAAAATTTGCTGGAGTTCATCAACTTTTCCATAAATTAAGTAATGACAGTTGGTTCTTCCTTATACTTAAAGAAAGCATAATGCTTTTCCTAAGGATTATGGACATTTTTTCCAGTGCCATAAGATCTGCCAATAAATAAATAGCATATTTATATATTATTTCCTACATGTGCAATAAACATTTTATCCAATGATATGGTTCCTATTACTACTGATTACTAGAGACACCGACTTTACATTACACATACGTTGGCTAACTATAGCATTGTCTATTCTATTCCTACAGTTTAAACTATTCCAAATGCCCCGAAACCTGGAAAGATCCAAACCCACAATGATAAATAATGGAATTCCGAGAGACAATTTGACAATTTACATGTGTATGTACATTTCAATTTCAGCAGTCTCTTCTAAATCAGTTCAAGATTTAGTGGTACAATATTCAAAGTATTTCTGCCGTTGACTGAGAACTGGGCCAGTAAAGCATGAAGGTCAAAGGTAAGCTCAGTACACCTCTGGGGAGACACAGGTGCTGTGAAGATCTCTCAGCAGGCGGGTTGTATAGTCAACAAGCTCTGTATCTCCCTCATTTCACAGATTCGCATTTGAGTTCAAAAAAGTAAAACTATATGGAGCACACAGAGTTCGTATCAAATAAAACAATAAGGAATGAATGTGGTAACTTCTGAGAAGAGTACCTACAGACTAACACAGATAGTATAGTACGTTTACTTGAGCTTAAGTTCTAGTTATAAAACGTCCATGCTAATAGCAATTGCTTTCGTACTACTCAACAGCAGAAAGTCGTACTCTTCACCAGTCTTTCACTTTTGCTGAATATCACAAATAGGAATAATATTAAATTTGAATCTAGAGTTGTTCTCATTGCAGAATTTCTTTCATGTGTGAATACATGAAGAAAATAAGTTGATACAGACTTGCAGATGAGTGGCAAGCATTGTCCTTTTACAAACAAATAACGGAGATAATTGTTCAAGCACAGGGAAGCACAGAGCATGTAAGTCCCACTGGCTTCCTTCAGTCTTCATTGAGTCCAAATACTGTATCGTCGTGTGCCAAAGAAGCAAGAGGGAAAGACATTTACCCACTAAAACATATTTGACAAGACATTACCCACTGTAGTTTTTAATAATGCGTACACCAACTGTTTCTGAGTATTGTTACAAAAAAAAAAAGAAAAGAAAAGAAATAGGAAAGAAAAGAAAAGGAGAAGGGGAGAAAGAAGAAAATAGAAAAAAATCCACAGGCAATTAACTGCCTTGTCTAGCCATATAACAGACCAATCAATTACATTCTATCCAAACCTGACGAGCAAAAGCACTTTTTTGCAGTGATAAGCTTATGGGAAGGACAAGATAGCTGTTCTCCTTTAGTTATATGCTCTATTGAGAGTTTTATCCACATTTTTTAAATCACACTTATAAAAGAGGTTTCCGGGATTGCCTCCGAGGATGAGCTGTGGCAGAGTTGGGTCTCATGAAGGGTATCTACACAGTAAAGTGATAAGAAAACAGCATTAACATTTAAAGATCACAGCAGCTCTGCACTATGTCCTATGAAACATGCTAATAACACCACAGTAGATTCAAATAACCAAGAGACAGAAATCCTCACTCTAAATACCATGGTCTTGGGCAGGTTCTCACTGATTACAAGTGAATATTTTATCTTTTGAACACTGAGTTGCCTCTTCTTGTGCTACTGGTAATAGTTATGATTATCAAAATAAATCTACTGTATAAAAGAATGGCTTAAACATAAAGGAAAATGTATTTAATCAATTACTATATTTAAAAATAGCAGTGTGCTGCTTACATCCCTGAGAATGGCAATTTTACAATGCCTGAGGAAACATGCAACTACATCTCATCCCTCCACTGGCTTCCTTGGAAAAAGACTATTAAAAATGCATGGCTAACATTATTTGCAAACTTTCTGTCTTGATTTTGAGGGGAGAAATCTTAAGGGCTTAGAGGTTAGAAGTGATGTTATTTTTTAACAATGGTAGAAACAGAAGTTTACCATTTCTTCACATATTTAGAACTGTATAGATGACACAAAATTGCTAAATAGTTACACATCATAAAAGGCTCATTTTCATTTAACCATTAGAAGGATGTGTTTAATGCTTCTAAGTTCCACTGAGAAACAAGAAAGTGAAAAGAGGCACATGGAGAAATAAAGCAGTGCTGAGGAGAGCTACCAAGCCAAACTCACCAGAGACAAAGAAAGTGAAAACGAAACTCCTTCTACAAGGAAAGGAATATAATGGGAAACAATGCTAAGAGAAATTCTGTACTTATCAACATATGGGAAGCGATAGCAAGAGCTGGACTCTGGCCAAAGAGAAAATCCTGTCTCCATGTGAACGGCACACTGGGAATCTGGTGGCTACTTTGTTTGAACATTAAGCAGTACTGGGAAAATACATTCTAGTGGAAGTAACCATTCATAATGTAAATATATATAACTCTCAGCTATGCGCAAAATAATGGCAACTAACAGTTAACTGAAAAGAAATCGATAACTACTTGTCATAGTCCTTTGAATATGGATACATAACACATCAAGAAAATCCAGTTAAAACTCTAATTCAATTCGAGTTTAATATTAGCTGTGGGAAAACCAAATGTTAATCCAAATATTTCCTTTAATACTACATTTCATCTAATATTTTAAGTCTAAATGCCAGAATAAGTAGTATAACTTGTCTTCAGCGCTAATATGACAAGATAAAAGACTGTAATGTTTTATATCAAAGATCATGTTTTACCCAGAAGCTACTTTACTTGTAATTAGTAAGTTTCCTTTGAAATCAACATAGCAATTTTGTTGTTGTTGTTTTTCGAGACAGGTTTTCTCTGTAGCTTTGGAGCCTGTCCTGGAACTAGCTCTTGTAGTCCAAGCTGGCCTCAAACTCAAAGAGATCTGCCTGCCTCCGCCTTTCGAGTGCTGGGATTAAAGGCACGCACTACGCTCAGCAGAAAAAGTATTCTTAAAGAATTTCACTGGTGGATGAACCGCAAAGTATTCTTAAAGAACCACTGGTGTTCTGCAGTTTGTATTAGCTCTGGTAGCATAAGAAGTATCCACCATGCTTGGCTAAGTCAGAGATGATAATTAAGATGCTTATATACAATATGCACTTCAGTCATGCTTTAAGTATGTGATCTTAGGAAGATTCTTCATTTCCTCACTCACAGAATAGGAATGAAAGTAGTTTCTATCTTCTATCTGTATCATATATATGGTTGCTGTGAAGATTCAAAGAGATATGGAAAGTACTAGCAACATGACAGGAACACAATGAGTTCGGGAAATGGCATAAAAACCAGCAGACCTGTCAAACACTACAAACCTGCTTCTGGAAAAGAAGTTTTAATATATAACAATTCATACATTGTACTTTTACTATATACTTGGATTAATCCAACTTCACACTGTTTGTTCCTTCCATGGCACAAATCACTTATATCTAAAAGAAGGTATGCCCATCCCAAGTCTTACAAGATCTGATGGGCACAGTCCATGCAGAGAACAGAGTCATGGACAGAGAATCTATATGGAATTACTATAATTTCCAGGTCAAACATATTTGGAAGGAACATTCCTTTGTACCTGTTACAATATATCATTTTCTCGAAAGCACAATTCTCCCTCAACCCCACCGAGTGCCTTCTCCTTTGGTCACATTCCTTTCACCTCTTGCATGATTAATATGATGTACTTTATGCAGCAAAACACAAAACCAATAGAAATTAAAACTCATGCTATATGAATAACATAAAATAGATTATTAAATTTTTATAAATGAAATTAATAAAACCAAGAAAACGATGTAGTTGGGTTCTAATACTACAAGGTAGGCAATACTTATTTCAGGGTTCTGATGACTGATAGTTTTAAGGCCTGGTGGCTCACTTGGACAGAAACTGTCCACTTCTGACTAAGCTGCTTCACACAGAGGTTTGAATACCCTTTTCAAACAGTTTGTTTTCTCATGCTTAGTCAATGCTGGGAGACAATGCAAGTCCTAAATGAATGGTGAGGCTATACACTTCCAGATTCTTTGCAGACCTGGATATTATTTCATTTTTGAATCTCTAAATTATAAATGTTTCAAAGATTGAAAATAAGAAGGTTGAAACTTTCATTGTACAGAAGAGAAAATGACTAGAAGTAACTGAATTCAAGGTCATGAATCTTGTCAGTAACAGAACTGTTTAGAGATTCCATTCTGCATGTTTGAATATGTCTTGAGACGACGGAGTTTCTCATTAAACCTGTTGTTCACTTATTCATACAAGCTGGCTGGCCAGGAAGTGCCTGGCCGGCCCTGTTTCTGGCTTCTGGGGCTCATATTACAGGCACACCCCACCACACTAGTTTGTGTATGGCTGCTGAGGACTGGAACTCAGGTTCTGATCCTTACATAAGAAGCATTTTACTGAGATCTCTCCAGACCTAAGGAGAACCACATTTGCTATATGATTCATATAGTCATTGATATATGTAATATATAATAGTCTTATGAAAGTTAACAATATAAATACACCACAAATAAAAATAAGTTTACAATTCAAAATCAATCTCATTGAATAGATAAATAAATAAATGAATAAAACAAATATTTCACTGTTAAATGTGCCTGAAAACAATATTTTTTTCCTATTTACAATCTATCCCAGGAATAACATATTTCACTAGTAAAGCTATTATGTGTATGTAAGCCATACACAAGCTTCTGTGATTTTCATATGTGCCTACTTTACCATCACTCATACAATCATGAAAAATTAGATATAAATATTGGTAAATTAAAAATATGGGCCACACAAATTTACCTAAAGGTTTAGATTTCCTGTATAATTTAAATCTATACTGGAATCATTAAAATGATAAGAGTATATAACAAAATTAAGTAATACTGCAAATATTACATACATAACGAAGTAGGTTAACCCTGTATGTGTCTAACAATATTCAAATTCAAACCAAATTCAAGTCAATTAGGAGCATTAGAAGGGAAAGACATGGTAAGTGAACATTTTGCTTTTAGCTCAAACATTTTTAGAAGCCTTAAAAGAACAATGCAGTGGCAGCTTTCATATCCAACTGCGAATGTCTGGAACTGGAACAGTCCTTTCCCAATCTTATTAATAGAAACACAGCCTTTAAAAATTACTTTTAAGTGTAAGGATTCCTTTAGGAAATTCCGCTGACTTCCTAACTCCTTCTTCAGAATCTAGCCCTTTCATGATGCACCACTAAACATAACTTTAATTCTAAAGATGTTGACTTTAAACAACAAAGCATTACTTTCCACAAAGCAAGGCAAATTAAAAGCAACAAAGAAAAAATCCTAGTGGAAGGGATGTTGAAAAACTGAGCAATGAAAAGAACCCACTACTAAACTTTGCACTCTTCTGTGCTATAAGCTTTCTTTTGTTCTAAATTGTCCAAAAACATTCAAGAAGCTTAGGAATAACAACATTTAGAGAGTACAGTGAAGAACTGCTGGTCTGGTGAGGGATGGCAAAGGAGACCACATGACCTATCTGCACAGCAGCTAAGACACTTGGGAAATTTCCTCAATAATTCCAATACACAGAACTTAAATCCTGAATATTTTATTGGGCAAAAGAAAGGCCCAGAGGTTATAGGAAATGGTATCACAGAGTCACTGAACTCGGGCAAAGACTAGCAGTCAGAATGGAAGTGTTCTCCATACTGACAGCCAAAACTAACCAACAGTGAATGATAGTCCCCTCCCCCAACATCTCAGTCAGCATCGCCGTCAGCTGTTTGCTACTCTTGACTATTTTCACTGGCATAAGAGGAAATATCAAAGTGTTTTTAATTTGCAATTACTAAGTATGTTCAACATTTTCTGAGATGTTTTAGCCATCTTTATTTCTTTGAAGAGAACTGTCTGTTCAAATCCAGAGACCACTTTTTAGTTGGGTCACTAGATTCTTTGACTTGTTTTTGTTTCTTTCTTTTTTTCTTCCTTCCTTCCTTCCTTCCTTCCTTCCTCCCTCCCTTCCTTCCTTCCTTCCTTCCCTCTTTCCATCCTTCCCTCCCTTCCTTCCATTTGTTTCTCTTATTTTTCTCTTTTTAGTACTTTGTGTATTCTGAATATAGGTCCTCTATCAGATGTGCAGCTGGCAAAAATTCTTGCCCACTCTGTGGACTTCGTCTTCACTTGCTGTACAGAAACTCTTCAGTTTTCTGAGGTGCCATTTGTGAACTGTTGGTCTTAATTCTGGGGTGAATGGAATTCTATTCAAAAGTCCTTTCTCCACATCTATATTTTGTAGGGTACTGCGTATGTTTTCTTCTACCGATGTCAGCACTTTGGGTTTCACCTAACGTCTTTGATCCATTTGGAGTTTATTATTATACATGATACTAGATACAGGTCTAACTTTGTTCGTCTATATATGGACATCCAGCACCATTTGGTCAAGATGTTCTTTTCTCCAGTGTTCAGTCACTATGAAAACCAGTGTGCAGAATTATCAGATAAAGTAGATATGATCTTTCATGTGAGTCACACACATCACTCCTTGACATATGTCCAAATAACTTGCCATCCTACTTCACAGATAACTGCTGTAGCCATATGTTCATTGCTATTTTACTCAAAATATTAAAGAAATAAAAAAACTAAATATCTTTCAATAAATGAATAATGAAAATATGGTACGTATATACAACAGAATTGCACATACCTGTAAAGAAAATGAAATCATAAAAATAGCAGATAAGCAAATGGAGCTAGAAAAAGTTATACTACATAACACAGACCTTGAAAGACAAACGCCATATATTCTCTCTTATTTGTGGATCCTTGATGTAAATCTTTAGGTGTATATATATAACCTGTAACAATTGCAGAATCCAGGAAAATATAAAGGACCTTTGAGGTGGAAAGAGTAACACTACTAAAGACACAAAGTTGGACACAGTGCTATGAGAAGGAATGGCAAAAACTCGAGAAGCAGACTTTAATTAAGGAAGGGCAGCATGAATAGACAGAGGAGGAGATATAATACATATTTATATTATTTTGTATTTATTTAAAATACATAATATATATTAATATATACAAGATTGAGTGTAAACACATATATAGCTTAAAAGAATTTGATACATGCAGTGAATATTAAAAACAAACAAATTCTTCTCCAAATACTAGTAACACACAGATGTATGTACATATATTGTATATATTGTGTAAATTTATGTATACATATATGTGTATTATATATACACACACACAAATATTCATTGCATTTTTGATAGTTTGAACAAAACTTTAAAACATGTTTCTACTCATTGCTTTTAAATAATTTATCAGTTTTAGGAATTTCTAGGTAGAAGTTTTAAGATCAGCTCAACAGAATAAAGGCAATTTATATCAAAGCTGTAGCCAACAAGTTAAATGGAGAGAAGCTCAAAGCATTCACTAAATGAGGACTACTGAGAACTTCAAGAACAATGGCAATGGGATTTTGATCCTACTGCACGTACTGGCTTTGGGGGAGCCTAGGCAGTTTGGATGCTCACCTTACTAGACCTGGATGGAGGTGGGTGGTCCTTGGACTTCCCACAGGTCAGGGAACCCTGATTGCTCTTCGAGCTGATGAGGGAGAGGGACTTGAGCAGGGGAGGGGGAGGGAAATGGGAGGCGGTGGCGGGGAGGAGGCAGAAATCCTTAATAAATAAATAAATTAAAAAAAATAAAATAAAATAAAATTGGGCACAACACAAGGTTGTGCACTCTCGCCATATCTACTCAACATAGTACTTGAAGTATTAGCTACAGCAACAAGATAACTAAAAGAGATCAAGGGCTACCAACTGAAAGAAGGAAGTCAAAGATTGATATTTACAGATGACATGCAGCATATATCAGTAACCCTAAACCTTCCATCTGGAAACTCCTACAGCTGAAAAACACTTTTAGCAAAGTTTCTGAATATAAAATTTTCTCACAAAACTCAGTAGCCCTCCTGTATACACATGACAAATGGACTGAAAAAAATTGGGGAAATAAAACTTTTCACAATAGCGTCAGATAATATAAAATAACATCTGATAACTCTAATCAAACAAGTCAAATACTTAGAACGTTAAAAAAAAGTAAGAGAGTAAAGAAAGAACATGAAGAAGAGATCAAAAGAGGGAAAGAACGCTCATGGACATGCATCAGTAAGATTGGTATAGTAAAACTGGCCAGCCTAACAAAAACAATCTACAGGTTTAATACAATCCCCATCAAAATTCCAACACAATCTTTATATATCTTGAAGAGAAAATCTTCAGTTTTAAATGGAGACACACACCACACATATATACACACACAAAACAGGATAGCTAAAACAAGTTCAAATAATAAAAGAACTGCTGGTGGTCTCCCCATCCCAAATGGAGTAATAGTAATAAAAACATAATAGTATTGGTACAAAACAAACACATTGTTCAATAACGTTGAAATGAAGACCTAGGCATAAACCCACATACCCGTAGACAGCTAATTTTTGCCAGAAATACACACTAGAAAAAAGGATAGCATCTTTAAAACTGGTGCTTGTCAAACTAGATGGTTTGCATGTAGGAGAATTCAAATAGATCCATACTTATCAACCTGCACAAAACTCAACTCCAAATGGATCAGGGACCTCTACATAAAACAGATACATTGAAGCAGATAGAAAAGATAGTAGAGAACAACCCTTAACTCACTGGCACAAGAAAAGATTTTCTGAACAGTACACTGCTACCACAGGTACTAAGAACAATTAATAAACAGACTTCCAAAACCTGGAAAGCTGAAGCATGCCAAAGGACACCTTCATTTGTACAAAGAGGCAGCCTATAGAATGAGAAAAGATTTTTACTATCTATACATGCAATAGAGAGCTAATATCCAACATATATAAAGAACTCAAGGGCCCTCACAAGAAAAACCAACAGAAACTAACAAATTCAAGAAGCATCCATACCTTCTTCACGGATATTGACCACCATGGCCTTTATCATCAGTGACTACTACCAAATGTATTTTCACCTACCTTCCAAAGTCCTTTTAAAGGTAATGGGTGTCTGATGTTTCTACTTTGAGGAAAAATGGAACTGATTTTTGTTGTTGTTTTTTTTCTTGTGTGCAAAGGCATTTAATGAGGTGCACTGCTCCGAGCTGTGGACAGAGCACAGCAAATCTGCCGTGTTCTAGGAGCTCTAGTGGGTTGCTGTAGTGCTTCTATTAACATATGGCAGACTTGATAAGTAAACCTTTATCTATTAATATTTTAGATACATGGAGTTTTACACAGCCACTTAAAAATGATTTAATATAAGTTTTTACAGAAAATATGATGACCAACTGGCAACCCTGTCTGTAATGGTTTCAGAAAATTAAACCATGATTTTTAGACTTTATTATCTCTTCTTCAGACAGTACCTTGTTTTAGTTACACAAATTCATTATTATATTTAAATTTATCCTTGACAACTGTATCCTAATATTTAATCAAAGTTTCTTTTATTTTACCCATATTTTAGTTCTTTGATAAAAGAAAGAAAAAAGGTTTATGAAAATATTTAAAGTTTAATGACCTAGTTTTTTTTCCATCTTTTTTAAATATTGTATTTTTATATTTCCATATTTCTAAAATACTTGAGACATTTCATCTTAAAAACTATGGTAAATTGAAGAGAGGTAAGTTAAAGAGGCTGGTGAGAGAAGTCTTTCTGTCTATGTGTTGATTTTATTGGTTAATGAATAAAAAAAACTGGCTTGGCCTATAGCATGGGAGGAAAAAGGTGGAGTAGGAAGAAGCCATTGGGCCGCTGGAGACAGACACTAAGAATTTTACCTGGTAAGCCACAGCCACGTAGCGATATACAGATTAATAGAAATGGGTTAAATTAATATAAAGTTAGCCAATAAGAAGCTAAAGCTAATGGGCCAAGCAGTGATATAATTAATATAGTTTCTGTGTGATTATTTTGGATCTAAGCTAGCCAGACAGCTGGGAACCAACAAGTGGCCTCTCTTCCCCAACAAGAGGCTCACAACTACACTACTGAAATTATAACCTTAAGATTTTAGTGTGCAGTCATTCAGGTACTCATTGTGTGTGTTAATCATTTTAAGTGCTAAATTAATGCACAATGTCAAGGATAATAAGTGTGACATAGTCTGTAAGTCACAACCAGTTGAGCTCTATGATAACTGATAAACTACAAGGAAGCAATACTTTAAATATATTCTCTACAAAGAACATCACAGGGAAGAGGTTTGCTTCAAATGAAATTGTCAGGGTATCCCTATAATGGCTCAGTGAATCAGATCAACACATCTGAAGACAAAAGGCAGCCTAGGCAGGATGGAATCAATAGGATTCAGTCACTTTCCACCAATTACATAAATCACTCCCTCTCCTTCACTTACTGAAATCTTTACACTCACTGCTCTCTTTTCTTGTTTTGGTCTAGAGTGTGTGCATTACTTGTTGTTAGAGCAATAAAATGTGTAACTAAGAATGTAGCCCACAACCTTCAACTGGTATGTCCATTTCCTTGTATCATGCTAATGCAGCTTTTTTCTCACTCCTACCTTTTGGAGTATTTTAAGCAAATGGAAACTAAACACAGGTGACTTGAGTATTCACTGGAACTCCCTCCCAGTACTATCACATGTTTCTGTTTGTTTTTTTCACTGGCACATTCCTTCTCTTCACTTATTTTTCTAATCCCCATGCCCCTACCCTAGTAAGTGATATTTTTGATGAAGCTGGTCTCTGACAAAAAAGGAAGAAAGAAAGAAAGAGAGAGAGAGAGAGAGAGAAACAATGGTAGAAAAGGCAACCTGGACAATACAACTGAGGTAATGATTCTGTTTGGTAAAGCTAACATACAATATAAAAGGGGGAAATGCACATTTCTAAATATTTTTATTAACTGACTTTGAAAACAGATTCTTATAAAATTCAGTGCTTGGTTACTCTTCCCCTACATTTCTAACCTAACTTTGGTTTCTTTTTAATGAAAAAAAGGAAAGTCAGCAAAACAAAATGCCACCATTAAATCATTTTGCAACATTTTGTGTCAAAAATGTAATGGGAAACGCACACATCCAGGGAAAGGTTACTGCTCTTCCAGAACATCTCACTCAGTTCATGCTCATCCTTTCACATAACTGTGCAGGCACTGATGGGTCTCTCTCAATTTAATGTGGCATGTGAAGGATTATGGCATTTTCAGAAAAGCACAGAGCAGTGACTTTGGTGGTTATCTGGCTGAAAGTAAGGCTGTGATTGAGAATAACTGCTGTTTACAAGCAGTGGTGAACCTACTGAGCCGCCTTACAGCACCCGCCCAATACTGGGTTATGCCTTTTCTTAATAAAACGCGAGGTCACTCTAGAAAACAAGAACAAAATACGAGGGAGCTCTTTTCACAAAGGTAACTGCTGTATACAGGGGCCGCCTATATTTATCTTTAAATTATATTAGATGTACTATAGTATGAAAAGCTAATTCTGTAATTGTTTCTGGAAACTGTTCCATCGTTAAGAACTAAAATGAAGAGCAATCTCATGTCACCCAGTAAAGTCGTAGCAAAACAGGCAATAAAAGATATGCAACGCCTAATCAGATAACGTAATTCATGTTTATCTATAAACATTTCATTGTGTTTTTAAAAATCAGCTTATTTTGTTTTCAACAAAGATGACAGCTTGTCAAGTTAAAGCAAAATTCTACTACAAACCTTTTTATTAACAATAAATAAGAAGCAAATGCCTTATAATTGTTGGACCAGGGCGTCCAATCACCGAGGAGGAGGAGTCGCCCCACAAGACCATCTCTCATATCACAGCTGATGTAAAAGCATGAGGATTTTATCAATTCTGTCATGACAGGGTCTTCCAGCAGTTGGGAGGCTAGAAGACCCTGAATGTCTGGTACAAGCTATTTTAAAGGGAAAAAATACAGAAGGAAGGGGTGTCTGGGGGTTGTTTTTTAACTATTATGATTGGCTTATTCAAAAAGGCTATTACCAATAATTGGCTGGAGAGTGGTTGCCAGATCAGATGAGGTAAAGGGAAACTTCTGAGGGTCACTTTGCCCCTTCCCAGGGACTAAGTGAAAACATCAGTAACTGAGTCAACACCTAAGGGTTATCTTGCCCCTATTCAGGGAGATGGAAAGTTCCCAACATCTCAGTACGTGCATGCATAGCTGTGAAGTCCTTGGTTCCCAGGGGAGGTGGGGAGTACTGAGAGTTGTCAGAAATGGCTTCAGAATTGTCTTAAAGTTCTACATAATTAGCTCAGACTTTTGACAAAATATAGTCTGTAAAATATATAAGATCAAAATGAGAAAAAATATTATGAGTTGATAATATTAAATAGTAATCACCAAAATTTTTTTGTATTCAGAATTTCTTACAGCTGAGTAACATTTTGTATATCCAAATTTCTCTTCCTTACACACAATATTACAAAATTATGGAATGTGAGACTTAAAGGGTATTTTCAAATCAATTTTTTGGGGTAGGGCAGGTAACTCACTCGGTAAAGTACTTGCTGTTCAAAAATGTTCAAAAATGAAGAGCTTAATTTGACTCCAGAGCGCAATCAAAATATCTCTTTCCTTGCTCTCAATTCTGTCCTTTTTTTCAACTCACTATCCCGTTCCCTCAATTTCTCCTCCACCTTCCCTTCTCCCCTCGCAAGACCAACTTTTCTTAGGTACATCTGATCTGCAAAGTTCACTTATAAAATGAAAATAGTGACACTAAACTCTTGAGTAAACTTGTTTTGCATAAAGTAGCAACTAATTATTTCCCTCTCTAAAGCTCAGCATTATATTCAAGTTTCTTTAACATACAGCAATGATGTTTTATTCCTAATACAAAAGAACCACAGAGTATTTTTAAATGTGAACATAATTCACATTACTAAAACTTTAGAAAGTGAAAAATTTCCCAAACAGCAATTTTAATAAATTAGATGACATTAAATGTGTATGTTATATAAGCGAGCTAAGGATGTATGCATGTGAAATTTAATTGCATATACTACAAGTACAATGTAATTATATTAGTTGACTTTGGAAATGACGATGAACCTTAAAGTTTTCTAATATGTAACTAGCTTCTCAAATATCAAGTTCCCAGAGAAGCACAGTAAAGCCCCATTCCCATCATTAGTGCTGTGTTCCCTATTCAATATAAAATACAGGTAAAGAGTAACACAATGACATATAAAGTTAAACAAACAGTTAGACTATTTTAATAAATGCTGAACTAAAAAACAACAATGCTTAAAAGCATAAGGTTCTAGCACTCACTTAACTGAAAAAAATAGTCTAGTAAGCAAGCAAATAAAAAAAATCAAAATCAGCATGAAATGAGTACCATCTCCTAGCCTGTAACAAATATATTTATCAAAGCCCAGTTTTTTTGTTTGTTTGGAGACAGAGAATCACTATGTGGGTATGTAACTTAGACAGCACTCTTGTTGTCTTGTTGATCCTCTTGCCTCGGACTCTCACATGCTAGGATTAAGAGTTTCTGCTACATGCTTGGACAAGTTTTAAGCAACAGTGAACTGAAATGTAAAGTACCCAGCATTTTGGAATTTGGAGCCAGACGGTGCAAGTTCGAATTCATTACTTTTTAGTTATACAACTTCTGGGAAGTAACCTGACTTTGCGCCTTAGTTTCTCACCAAGACCAAGTCAGTGGCAATAACTGCCTACCTTACTGGGCAGCTAAGATGAACATGTAGAATGTGAGATCATGCAAAAAGTACATGTTTTATTATAGTAATTCTTTGTATATGTGCGACATCTGCCATTTCCTAATCATGTGTTATATCATCACATTTATTGTTCCAGACAACCTACATAGCAGGCGTTATTATCTATTAGTCTTAACAGAAAATTAAATCAAGAGGAGATGAAGGCAAAGTTGAGAAGTTACAAATAAACATAGGGTTAAAGCCAACAGGGTGACTGATTATAAATCATTCAATTCACAATACTGCCTCCCAAAATGTAGAAAGAACCTTCAGTTTTCAATAAAAGTCAGGCACAGCTACATAGCAATAGATCTTGTTTTAAAAATAAAAATAAATTAATATGGATATTTGAGGGGCTGAAAACTTAAGGGGTAAAAATCAGAACCCAAAAGAGGTGTATAAACAAGACAGCTGCTTACTCATCAAAGGTCTGACTGACTTTTATGATCTGTTTCTATTGTCGTAGAATAATGAGACACAAGAGAGGCTAGAAAACTGCCTTCCATTTGAAGAGGCTTAATCCATCAATTATAAAGCAACATAAAGGGGAGATACTCAAAATGCGGTCTAAAGTTGTTTTAAAGATAATGACAACATAAAAATCAAGTATTGTTGGGCACAGTTGCACACACCTATCAGTTTCACCAAACAGGAACTAGAAGCAAAACAAGAATCACTGTCTATTTAAGGCCCATCTGGTCTACATTCCCAGGCCGGCCAAGGCCACCCTGTCTCAAACTCACCCTACCACGTTCCACATATCAAAAGGTAAAAATACAAGAAAATAAAGTTACAATGTGGTCATAATTATAAACCTTTGCTTAAATGCAAACAATTCCTTATGATTCAGCCTAGATTTGGACTATGGGATTTTTCTTCCCCTCTGATATGAACTCTGTTAAAAGAGTGAAGCAAATGACAGTTTTAGGCTATGAGTTATGAGAGGGATCTTGCTATGAAACTTGTGCCTTTTATATAATACGTTGTCAAATTTAATAACATAATTTGTTAAAACACTGAGACAGTTTCAACATAAACAACAACAACAAAGAAAGATGGGAGTCTGGGGCTGACTGAGTTCTGAGCTCACAGAGCGTCTGCCAGCACAAGCAAGCCCATGCTTCCTCATGAGCACATTGTACATACAATACACAGTCATTCAGAAAAATAGTAATTTCTGTATTAGAGGTTTCTAACAAGTCAGTAATGGAGCACGTCTACAATCAAAACAAAGTAAAATTAAGAATTCTACGAAATGTAATTCTGCCTTTCCTTAAAGGAAACAAAAGCAAATTATATTTTTTAAAGTAATTTGAGTAATCCAGCTTTAGTGGTATTAAGTGACATGAAAATACTGAGCATGGTATAGGGCTGAGGCTGTAACTCAGATGTAGGCAGTTTCCTAGTATGTACCAGGAGGGAACAGGGAAAAATATCTTTGAAAATAATAACTAAATGACAGCCAAAGTTAGCTTCACTATCAGTCAAAACAAATCTCTGAGAGAAAAACTCAATTATGATAAAGGAAATTTACCGTCCTCCACACTAGTTAGGACAAAAAAACTTAATTAAAAATTTAAAAACTTAAGACTCATTAGAGATTAATATTTGAAGTAAAAATGTATTATACATAAATTCTGGTGTCCCTAATAGTATATGATACAATCAAATTTAGATTAAGAAAAAGTATCTAGAAGCAAGACATTTAAAATCTGAAAGAAATAAAAGTGCTCATAGCATTATTTAGGCACCATGCTAACATTCTAACTTTGTAGCCAAAATGGTCCACTATCAATATAAGCTGCCACTTACTCAAATGAAATTCCAGCATACATTTAAGAGTAGAGAATTAGCTGTAAAACTGAAATAGTGTCAGGTTGTCTTCTATCCTTATGCTTCTGATTAACAACTATATGAAAAATAAAATAAAAAGTACCAGCTTAAGAAAACACACAGATAAGAAACTTTTTTTTGTAGAAACTTTTGTGCTCGCTCTCTCTCTCCCTCTCTCTCTCTCTGTCATATTGTGTTTACCTAATTAATGCTAATTTTGAGGCGTATAGTTCATCTTGCTCTCAGTTTGATAGAAGAGTAAAAAGTTCATGGAGAAGATATACTTTCTTGGCTCTAAAGTTTATCTTTTGAAGAATCAAATACTTTGAAATACAAGGATTACAACATGTCCACTCTTGTATGGATGCATCAGGTTTCTTTCCTTATCTCATGCACATACAAGTGTTCACTGTACTTCATCTACTGAAAAGCATGTCTCCACTACCAAGCCTTTGAAACGTATCTACTAAATATGTATTTTTATATCGTGACCCAATTTGCTTTTAGATTCATTTATAATCATAGAGATTTTATTTAAAAGAGCCAATACTTATATGAAGCTTATTAAGTATCTATGATTCACTTATCAAGAATTTCTGAGCATAATAGATGGAAATAAAAGCAAATTAATTACTGGGAAGTGGGCAAGGTAAATATAGAACATTATCAAGGCAGATATATGCTTAGAGAGATACCACAATTTTAACAAGCCTCATGTAGGCCTTTAGCATTTAAACAGAACATTTTTGAGAACATAAAGGAATATAGTTTTAATGAGCAAGTTCTCAGGTAATTTTTAAGTTTAAAGGCCAGCCTGGTCTACGAGAGCTAGTTCCAGGACAGGCTCGAAAGCTAAGAGAAACCATGCAACAACAACAACAAAAAAAAAAAAAAGATGGTAAAATGGAAGTATTGTTTAAAAAATTCCAATTCCATAATATTGCTTTAAAGATAAGTTAAATATTTTAAAGATCTTGATAATTTTCATATTTCTCTCATCTGGTGAAATTATTTTAATCTAATCATTTTAGAAAATACATAATGACAAATTCTAAACTTCTTTTTGTCCCCCATATTCTATAAATGTTTTTGAACAAAACTAGAGTATGTATAATTTCTGATATTTATACATATTTTCAGAAATACCACTGAAAATGCATCTGCTCATTAACAACACTCACATAAACATCCTTTGCAATGCTATACTAGATTACTGTCTTAATAGCTACATAGAATTTTGCAACCATTTAGTACTTAATCACAAGATACCTAAAGCAAAGTACAATTCTGTTCAACTACAATAGAGGGGAAAAACTAAAGCACAAAAATGCTAAGTAATTTGTCCAACACCTGAGAAAAATTTACAGACAAAGCAGGAAATAACAGCTGGGATCAACTAATTATGGCTGACTGATAAACTGCAAATATGAAATAACCTGAAAAATTATAAATAAAAACTCAACATTAAAACATTAACACTGAGAACAGAAAATAAACGTGAAGGACTTTAGTGCACAGCCTGAATTACAAAGAGGTATCGTTTCAAATTCAAAGCAACCGACCCTACAGAGTTATGGATGTTAGTTCATAGGAACTTGAGAAAATAACAAACTACATTCAGTAAAATAATATGAAGATCCCAAGGCACTTAAGCTTTACAGGAAAATCTAAAACAAATACAATGAGAAATATCATGTCTAATGAGGCACTGAGAGATGTTTTGTATATGTATGTTGGAGTGATGCACGTAAGTTTGCGTGTGGATGTTTGGATGTGTATATGCAGGTAAGCCAAGCGTGAGTGCTGTTTGTCAGGAGACCTGCTGTCTACTTTGGTTTACACTTGTTTGTCTGTTTATTTATTTGAGACAATGTTTTGCACTGAGATCTGAAGTCCTGTGGTAAAGTTATAGCAACAGTAAGTCAGTGAGCTCCCAGACCTGCCTGTCTCTTCCTCCCTGTCAAAGGATTATATGCAAAATCCTGCACAACCCCACACCCAGCCTTTTTGAATATCACAAATCCAACTTAATTTTGCTGTGTTAGTATGGCACATACTCTACTGATTTAGCTCCCTGCTCTTAAGTATATTTTTATAAAAAATAAGGACATATTTAAAAGATCATTAATGAAGCCATGGTTCGATACCAATGATTACAAATAAACAAATTAATATGTATTCAAATAATAAATTGAATATGCTAAAATTAGAGTTGAAAATAGAAAGTATGCATGATAAAGGTACAATATGATCACAAAAATGATTCTGCAGGCCTTTTCAAACAATAATGGTGACAATTATAAAATAAATGAGACACCAGGCAAACTAACATATATTAGTATAAAATTAATTTACTAAGCAGATGGAATTCTACATAAAAATTTCAATCCAAGAACAGTAGTGCCTAATCTGAACATATTTTGTACAATAAAAATAACATTACAACTAAAAGCATTTGTGATATTACATCATACCCACCTTAATCTCAAAATATTAATGAAAACATCTTAACTGCTTCTTTATCAATTTCTGTTCCATAATTACAGGTAATTTATGCTCTCTTCTCTTAATAAGGTAAACCCAAAAAAGCTACTTTTTCATCAGTTCTACAAAAACATATATATTTTTGCCTTCCAAGAGACTGACAAAATTTCAGATACTGCATATTGCAATAATGTGATTAGGAATAAAAAGTTTATAATAGAAAGTCATGAAATAAACAAGGTATATAGCTCAAAAATCTTATCAACTCTAGAAAAATATGAAACCTATTTTTTATTATTTATTTATTTAATTAATTTATTTATTTATTTTGGTTTTTTGAGACAGGGTTTCTCTGTGGCTTTGGAGCCTGTCCTGGAACTAGCTCTGTAGACCAGGCTGGTCTCGAACTCACAGAGATCCGCCTGCCTCTGCCTCCCGAGTGCTGGGATTAAAGGCGTACGCCACCATCACCCGGCTAAAACCTATTTTTTTAAAAGACAACGTTTGGAACTGCACTAGAATAAAGTCGTTTTTGAAATAAAAATGGTTTTCATTTCTAATGTTAAATATATCCAAAAATAACACATCCCTATAAAAATCTAGTGATCCTAAAGTAAATGCATTGGACCCAATGGAGTATCTCCAAGAGTAGGATAGGATAGTCTTGTATGGGTGCAAACAGCTGTGGGACAGTCACCAGCACTAAATCTTACACAATCTCAAGCTCATCCATCTCTCCCACTTTACCTCCAGCCCCCAGGAAGTTACCTTTGCTTAAATTCTGTTAATTATATGAGGCTGCCATTTGAAAAAATGTTCATAGTAATATGTACACACTATGTTGTATTTATGCTTAGGAGATCACTTTTGATAGTCTTCAAAAATTATAATAAGAAGACAAGTATTCCTATGTATTTCTTAAACTTGGGAGAACTGAGCCATAAAACGGAGTTAATCTTTACAAGTTCGTACAAGGAAATTGTTCCTACAAGGTAAGGAATTGCTTCAAAGAAATATTAGCTAGTAACAGTTTCCTAATGTTTTACTTTTTCAGTGGCATTTTTACTTTCTTCTATTCTTCATCAGTAAAAAGCAAAAAACCAAAAAGCCTGATAACTTTCTATTTTATATTCAATTACTTATAATTTTGAATTAACACAAACAGAAATTATATTCTGAGGGACTGAAACACATGACAGCATTTTAAAAGTAAATACTAACTCATACAAGACAAATATGTGTTTTATCAAGTTTAAGTTCATTCTTTCTGAAATTTTACTTTCTTTTTCCCCAGTTAACCGAATATAGACTTGCTAAACACAGTTTCTGAAGGAACTCTGAAAACTCTCCCGTCCACACTGTGTGGCCCTTTGCATCGCTGTCCTTTGAAGAACTAATAACTCTGAATGAGCACCTTTTGCTTTCTACCCAGCACCACCACCACACTCAGCACTTTGGTAGTTCATTCTTTTAGCCAAGGATGCAAATGGCTAACACGGGAAGTCTCTGAACCCTGAGTGGCCACTGAGCAGCACCAGCCGGGGTTCCTGGGAGGCATCACGTTCTACTTGAAAATTTTCAAAAGTATAAAACAAAATAAACAAAGAAGAAAATCAAACAAAAAAATCAAGTCTATCTAGGCCATCTTTTCACCTTTCTTTATTTCATAACAGAGAAGCATTTAACACATTTATTTTGGAAAGCAATAAGGAACTGCTAATTAAGTTGTTGCCAATCAAAGTCTGTAATAACCAATGTGAGAAAACTTCAACTTTTATGACACACTAAGAGACTTTAGAAACTCTCCGATCTGATGAGATAAAATAATCATCTTAGTCACATCAAACACTTTTGCAGCTTCTTTATATAAAGCATTACCAACTTATTCTCAAGAGAAAAGGAATTCTCTTGCTCAAAATTCATATTGTCAATCTGATTTATATCTAAGTCTGGAGCATAAGCATGTATAGCAAATAAATAAAGTTTATACAATCTATTTCTGAAGCACCACTGTCACTAGGCAATATTTTATAAAGGACTTGTTTGGTAATGATTTTGTACTGTATCTGGTATTTTTAAAAGATGATGGACATTTGACGTTAGCCCCTAAAGACAAAATCTCAGTGTTCGATTTACCTGACGAGATTCTCATTATCTCCAGTCCCTTTGCAGGTTGCACATTCAGTTCTTAGGTCTTCAGCCTTGGGCTTCTTTTGCAACACAGACTGCCTCTGCCTTCTTTCTCTAGGAACTCTTTCCTGCCATGAGAAAACCAAAAACACTCTTGAGTAGGATGAAAACGGAAAACACCCAAAGCAAGACAGTGTCCTCATGTTCAGACAAGTAAAGAGAACTAACTCATTCGAACCTCATGTTTTTCTTCCTCTGGAACAAAGCTTCGCTTTCGTCCTCTGGTTCTCTGGAAAGAAAACCCATAAAGATATTTAAGGTTTAAATCATGATAAACATAAATATTCTCGTTAAGTTTTATGGCTTAGGTTATAGTTCGAAAACTGGTGTTTCTAATTGTTAGATTACTCAACTGCTTGTTGGTAAAATTGTGTCATTAATTATAACTTTTTAAAAAATACACAAATATTTCATAGGAAAAAAAACTGATTTTCCAAAACTATTCTAAAGGGTTTTCTTCAACATTTCATACTTATATCTATGA
The DNA here is from genome assembly GCF_000317375.1 of Microtus ochrogaster. Taxonomy (NCBI): domain Eukaryota; kingdom Metazoa; phylum Chordata; class Mammalia; order Rodentia; family Cricetidae; genus Microtus; species Microtus ochrogaster. Next base: position 7,377,980 of record NC_022035.1, on the reverse strand, counting down.
TTTACTGGGAACATTTAATTTTTCATATCTTGTCACAAATCACTTCTACAACTAAAACATTGAAACTGGAATAATATCATATCTATTATTTTCCCACATACGTGTCTACGATTCATGTTTGTACAATAAAAAAATTCCCCAAGTCGTCATAAAAAAGGTGGAAAGCAAAAACTTCACAGTTCCCAACTATCAGTTAAAATAAGACTAAAAGGATTTAGCAAAACATTTATATTCTTTATTTTGGACTGTATTCATCCATTTGAAAGAAAGCATTCCCATGTTTAAAAGTAATAGAAGCCTATCTGCAGCCAGTCTGGTTGGACTCTCCATCCTACAAAGCACTGCCTCTGAAGACTGAAAATGCCCACCTGTGGGCTACTAGAGGAGATGAGACAGGGGTGCCACCTAGATTGTACTACACAGTTGAGATTTAAAAAACATTTATTTCAATGTTAGATAGGTACCAAATAATTCTGAATATAACTCTCTTCTAATATGCATCAGTGCATATTACAATATGCATCAATTATCTAAATGCATCAGTGCTGTTTTAACCTTCAGTTTTCAGAATATCTAGTCCCTTGCTAATTAGCACCACTGTACAATCTCATATTGTCTAACTTCCCACCAGTAACCAAAAGCCAATTGAAGTCATTCAAGACAAGCTATGGAGCCATTTGTGTTGCCTGCTGGTCTCTTTTAAATACATTATTGAATAATTTAAGAAAAGATAATATTCTATCCAGGAAAGAGCTTCAGATGCAGGCCCTATTAAATAAGGTTTTCCTTCTTTTAAATAGGCAGCGTCTTGCTCCTCAAACAATCACCCACTGACCATACATACTAATGTCCCACAGGCACCTGAATAAAATGCAGAATTTGTAGGCTCATTTCAGCACACTGAATTAGAGTCTTCCTTTTACCAGCTATATGAAGTTATACATGTTAACTTTAAGGCCATTGTTACAAAAAAGCTCTAAGTGTTGACAGTGACGTCGCCGGCCTTTACAGTTTATGATCACCTCTTTGCATGCATTCCCTTTCTTTCTACAACAGTTACTACTCAACTTCAAACTTGAAAGGACCATGTTCTGTTCACCTTTCTATACCCAACTAAACGCAATACAATGTTTATTCCACCCAAAGACTGAGAAATTTTGTTTGAATAAAATAAATAATAAATGGGTCATTTAAAACTAATAAATGATTGTACTACAATATACGTAATAAAAACACAACATTTTTGTGTTTCAACTATTTTTCACTTTTGTGGTACTCATTTAATTATCACAACTTTCATATATAGGCCATTTCAGTAAGTTTTCAGAATGGTAAAGTCTATTAAAGAGAAAATATTTAAATTACTCATCTAAATTCCACAAACGTCTGTACACAATGCTCAAAAGTTTTCATAACACTTATTGTGGGGGGAGGGGTAGCCAAGTAACTATAATTCATCTAGCTTTGAATGATTTTCTCAGCCAGTTAGATCACCTGGCTCTTGGTCCTGTCCACAGTATATTTACTTAGTAAAATGAGATAAAACAGACACCAAAACTATTTGAATGATCCTGAATACCATAATCTAGTTTTCATTTTTAATCATTTTAGTAGACTGTTTTCCTAAACTAATGTTTAAAGATATTCACCAAAAACATTACTCAAATTCTCAACACTGCAGTCTTAACATTATAAAGAGGCTAATTTGTACTTGAGTAAAACTAGCAAAAACATCAGTAGACTCTGGGATATGTCATTCTTTCTCAATTAAACCCTACCACTGGCAGGGCAAATAGAACAATCATACATATAAAATGCAATAAATCCATTACTTTTTATGTTAGTTTAAATTTTTTTAACTAATAAAACAAATGAATACTATGTACTGCCCCTTTGTTTAATAAATCACATGTGAAGAATAAACATTAAATTTGCTGATTCCCCTCACCAAAATAATGATGCAAAAGAAGCAGTGTTCTCTGGAAAACACTAGGATCAGTCAAGACTGTGAAAATGTACTGTGACTGCTGTATTCACTGTGTTTAAAAATTCATTATTTAAATGCAAAATTTTACGAGTCATGGGAAATAAAGGTCACAGGACTTCAAAGGAAGTAAAGCTGAAGCCCGTGTGAAGAAAGACTAGGAAAGGACAGGTCTCAGCGCCCTCGGGCACCAGATGCACAGAGCATAGAGAAATGAAAAACAAAATCAGAAAGCTTTCAAGCTACATTAAAGTTATTAGAAAACACGCCCAAAAGTACAAATATCATTTTTAAAGTAACTTCAAAAGGCATGAGAACACTCTCATTTATTTGTTTCAAAAGCAATTTCTTTGCCTAAAAGGACGAAGATACTTTCCACATAAAAACAATGCAAAGAAAACATCTATGTGATATAGGCCTTGGAAGGAAGTGCTACCACGCTGCCTTTACCGTGAATTCACAGCATCGTCCATGAAACAGAAAGAGTAGGAAGGAGAATAGGATCATTCCCAGCATGTGAGTCCATGAGTCTACAAGTATCAAACTAGAGACTACCACGATAATTACGGGAAAAAATTAAGGACAAATATGAAAATAGATTCACACATAATATACAGATCTTCTAAAGTTTCAACTAAAGTTTAATTAACAAGACTCTTCTCTTCTCAAATATGTCATATTTTAATACCTTTTCTATGATCAAACTAGCATTTAAAAACTGCTATAAGAAAAATGTTAAAACAATTTTTAAAAACAGATTTTGTGGCATTTCAACAAGCATAAAACCCACAAGTTCAACACTGGTAAGGAAGGGATGTAATGAAGCATGTGAGCAAAGCTGAGTTAGGTTAATTAGTTAGTTAGTTGAATAGCTTAACTTGGTTGAGTTACTGTGCTGACTGACTAGTTTTATATCAACTGGACACAAACCAGTCATTTGGGAAGAAGGACCTTCCATTGAAAAAGAATCTCAACAGATATGGGCAAGAACGTGGTGCATTTTCTTTGTCGATGTTTGAGGTAGAGACTTGAACATGCTAGGCAAGTACTTGACCAATAATCAGGATATGTAAGAAAAACTCTATTTTCAATGAAAGGGAAAAAGGAATATAAACAGAAATGTCATTTTAGAACTATGTCACACAGGACAGCCAATGCTACTTAGAGAGAGCCTGTATCAAAGAAAAGGAAAAAGAACAAAACAACAACAACAACAAAAAACCTGGAAAATGAAATAGAGAGAGCAATATCTCACTTATTAAGTAAGTGACACAATAACCAAATGTATAAGAACAGTATCATTTGTATTTCCACTGAATGTTCATGCAGAACACAAAAGAGGACATGAGAAATTAATTCAGACTGCCTAGACTCGATTCCTTCTGTGCTTCTCACGTTTGTATTTGTGCTAGAATAGATAGTGTTCTCATGCTTTCATAGTTGTGCCCACTGCTTTACTACTCTCCAAACAGATGCATGAAAAAATATGCACAATCATGTGAATCAGTGCTAATGACTTTGGGCATCTGTTTATATGGTTTTAGTCTATAATATTTAATTTTCAAGGAATGAATATATAACTCTTTTGCCAATTCTTCCAGCTAACTGCAAATACTCTGAGGTCAAAATTTAAAGAATTTGTTAATAAAGCATTTCTGTTTATTATTACTAGGTGGATTGAGGATCTCTTTCAACATGCAACTGTTTTAAGTAAGAGTTCTGTGTGTTTTTTATATTTACATCAGTGATATACATTTTCTCTACAGACCCATAAGGGCTGACCTGCACTTATGACTTCTAGGGGAGATATCTTTTACTTTTTTCTCTTGAGCCAAGACATACCTTTTTCAAAAACTAAAAATTGTATCCTTGAGGGAGATATATACTTTTAGATTTAGTGCTCTTATTTGTATTGTTATATTTTAAGGACTGTTTAATTTTTGTTTTAATTTAAATTTGTTTCAAAGAGCCTTTACTATTTTAAAGTTAAGTTGCCTCAAAAATTCCACTAAAAAAAAAAACCATATAACAAGACTTATTTTATTATTATTTGAAAAGTTATTTGTTTGTTTATTGGTTGGCTGGTTGGTTTTTTGAGAGAGTTTCTGTGTAGCCTTGGATATCCTGGAACTCATTCTGTAGACCAGGTTGGCCTCCAACTTCCTGGAAGACCTACATTTTTGCTTTGTCTTTATAGTGTGTGTGTGTGTGTGTGTGCGTGTGTGTGTGTGTGTTGTGTTGTGTTGTGGTTCAGTCCTTTCCTTTCTTTCCATCTCATGAGTGCCAGGAATGAAATTTAACAACTTTCAAACAGTCTGCAACTCAGCAAATCTATACCTTCTTTAAATGCTCAATACCATACTGCAAGGGACATTTACAGAATTAGCTAAAACAAAAATAATGCTATAGAAGGAAAAAGTTTGATTTCTCCATTCACACAAAATCCCCAACTTGGCAGACTAAATTAAGTACTGTTCATGACTACACAGGTTTGAAATATAATGGCAAAGATTAGGGATGAGAGATCCAAAGCTGCGAAGAAAGGTAATCTGTTATACCTATGACACCGCTGAGGCAGGCATAGGAGTCTAAGGCTTCAGTAATGTCCTACTTTTAAGTGGAATGTTAGATATACTGGTACTCGCTAGTAAGCTTTTACCTGAACCCACAAACTAGATTCTTAGCTAAATACAATATGCTACTGAATACTGATTTCTTAGAAACAAACAAGCATAATATGGACACCTGTTTGACTTCTGAGAGTATGTTTATGCTATAAATCCTTTATCTTTGTAAATTTTGCATCAGAATGTCACTAAGACCAATAAAGGAAGAATAAATACCGTGTTTCTTATAGGGATCTTCTTGGGTTCTGGAGGCACGTCCTGTGGAACAAATTTCACTGGCTCCTTAATCTGTCTCCTTGATCGTTTGGTTCCGTCTGGCAAGGTTTCCATGGCCATGTCTGCTTCCATGTCACTGCTCCCTGCCTGGTCACACTCTGAGCACTGCCTGAACAAATTTTTGTTAAAATGAGGTAATATATTTATTATCTTCTGATTTTAGCAACAAATTCTATAAATACAAAAAGAATTCGTATACAAATACACACAGGTAGTATGATAACGACAACACACAGAAACACACCTCTACCCCTGCGAAAATGACTACCAGGAGTATATTATAGGAAACAATTCAATGTATCCATATATTACAAAAACAAACGGAACAATGCTATTGTGAACCAAATAACTCATAGATCAGTGACTAAGAAGGCATCTTCTCGTTGGAAATGATGACCTTTTTTATGTGACATATACTAAAAAATCTTTTATAGACTTTTATTCTTATATTCCTTTACCATTCCTTTTCATTGTATTTACTGACACAGTATGCTGAATATACCATTGTGGGGGAAAAAAATGAGATTTGTTAAGTTTGGTGGAGAGTAGGCATTTTACTTGGTAGATCAAGTAAAAACTGCATTGTCACTGAAGACCTTGAAATATTTATTCTGCCACATATATGTGCCCATTAAAACATTACAACCAAGCTGGGCATAGTGGTGCACACCTTTGATCCCAGCACTTGAGAAACAGAGGCAGGAGGATCTCTGAATGTTCGAAGCCATCCTGATCTACAGAGTTCTGGGACAGTCAGGGCTGTAACAGACAAACCCTGCCTTGAAAAAAACAAATAAACAAAACAAACACAACACAATACCACCATCTATTAAAAGTAAAAGAATAAAAAAGTATATTTCCAAAAGTTTGATTTGTGATATATGATATTTATGTGTTTGTGTTTGTACCTTTGAATGTAACTTAAAATTTCAAGCATCTCTAAACATTACTTATCACTTAATTAGCTCTCCATCAAAATTTGTATTTTTGATATACCAATACTACAGATTTACTATAAAGCTTATATTTGCTTTCAAAACTGAAATATTTAAATTCTCGGCTCTACAACATAAATACAAAGTACCGTTTGTTTTGCTGATACAATCATATTAACTGCTACAATGCAAAATAACCAGTGAGAAAAACAAAGCGTTATTCTGTAATGCATTACTTAGAAAAATTTTATGTGTTATGTTGCTAGGCAACTAAAGATGTTTTATAGACTAACAAATCAATAATAAACTAAAGTGCTTTTATACTTCTCTAAATAAAAACATCAATAACTGATAATGGTACTATATAAATACCTTACATGACTCCAGAATTTAAATAGTGGATATATTCTAAGAGGAAAATAAAATTTAAAAAACTATGAAATGCTAAGGTTTTGTTTTTGTTTTTAATAATAATATACCACAGCCATTTAAGTAAATAAGTCTACAAACAATATCAAATTATGTCTCAAATGGATCAATTTTTCTATTTTATATCTCTAAATTATACAAACTAATAACAAATTGATCATTGAAATGTCAAAGTTTCTCAAGCATTCCAACCCTGTGTGTGTATGTGCGTGCACACACATGTGCTAGCGCTCACAAGTATACACACAGTACACCTGTACTCATGGAGAGCAGAGGACAACCTGAGGGTTGATCCTTAGGTCTCCTATTGGCTTTCAGCTTACTGATTAGGATACACAGTGTGACCAGCAAGCTCTGAAGATTTACAGTCTCTGCCTAAGCAGTATTGAGATTTCAATCATTCACCAACATCAAATCTGGCTCATATGGCTTAGGAATATTAAACTCAGGTCATCAGACTTGCACAGTAAGCACTGTAGAAACTGAGCCTTTCCCCTGTCACCCATATTAACTGTAAAATACATACGTCCCTATAATATGAAAACAGGTACAAAAGTGTGTAACCAGGTTTGTAAATGAAAACAGGTCATTTTATTTCTGTTTCTGTAACGACTACTCATCATTACAACATTCTGTTATGCTCATTCTCAAACCCACTAAAAACTGTGACAAATTAATTTGTTCTAGAAGATTCAGACAAAAAAAATGTCATGTTGTGAAACCCCAAAACATCAAAAATCTCAAAATGGCATAAAAATTTTGTTGCTGACAATACAGAACATATATTCCAATTTTAAGGAGTTGCCATGAGTCATGCCATATACACCTAACACAGATGGACAGTTTTTCCTTGTGACAATATATTAAACACTGCATTCTACACCTTCAAACACGCTTTAAGATATCGACATAACAGTCTAGTATAAAAGTCACAGCATATCCAATTCAATGAGATCACAGAACATTTGGAATGTCATGATTATCCTGGAATGTCAAAGGCATGTATACGAATTCATTTAATAATCTATGGCAATACTATGATACACAAGCATATTAAACAAACTCATCTTATCATCTATATATTTACTTAATACATATATTCTATCAGAGATAGGCCCTACAGTTTGTAATTCCTGTGCAAAAAAAACAATCTTAAAATAATTGAAGTAATCAAAACTATTAGCTGACACTGCCCCCTCAAAGATCCAAAACCACTTAGGAAAAACCCCAACAACAGGAATGGGAAGCCCTCTTTTGATTTGTAGTCCAAGGTTGTCCAAGAGACTTCCAAAACATATGGGTTATTGTTATTGCCCTCAGTTGCCCTGGAGGTGGAAGGTAAATCCCTATTGCTGAAGACACTAAGCACTGCAGACATAGGGCTCAGAGGCTCCCAAGCTGGAGCTGACCTGAAAGCCGCCACGCCCAAGAAGCAAGAGTAGTGTTTGGAATGAGAAAAAAGGAAGAGATGATGTAATTATATTATACTTTCAAAAATAAAAGAAAATTATTTTTTAAAACTATTAAATAAAATGGAGTTTGAACACTAAACAACAAAACTTCATGTGAGGAATTATGCAAAAGAACAACATTCACTTTCATGTTTAAATACCAATATAACCTTTTCAATTTGCTACACCTTCTGTCCAGCACCACTATCAAATCATCTTTTAAAAAAATATTCTTCAAGTTTGGCATGGTAGCACACATCTTTAATCCCAGCACTCAGGAGGCAGAGACAGGCCTGAGTTCAAAGCCATCCTGGTCTACAGAGTGAGTTCCAAGACTGCCAGGTGTATACAGAGAAACCCTGCTTGGAAAAAAAAATCCTCAAATAATCACCAAAGGTTATTTCTGGGTAAGATAGAATACAAAAAGATGCATGCCTATGCCAGTTAAGAGGAAGGGTCATATACCCTGAAAAGAAGAGAGTTAGAAGTTCATGAAAGTTGTGACCAGATCTCTGAAAAATGCAGAATAAAAGACTGGAATGCACAGAAGAGAAGTAAAATATACAACTCACAAAAACCACTTTTTCCCACATATGCGTACATCTAAACTGTATGTGTTTATGTGCATATTGTTTGTGTGTAGGTGAAGGCCAGAGGAAGGCAGATACCTTGTGTCTTCCTCCATCATTTTCCATTTTATTTTTTTGTTGTTGTTGTAAAAAAAATTTTCATACAATACATTCTGCTCATGTGCTCCCCTGCCCCAGATCCACTTTATTTGTTGAGACAGGTTCTCTCATTCAACCTGGAACTCATAAGTACAGCTAGACAGGATGTTTTCCAGGAGTCTCATGTTTTTGCTTCCAAGGGCTAAAATTACGCACACTGAAACCACACAGCGCTTCTTATTCTGACCGTAGGGATCCAAACACAGGTTCCCAAACAGGTACAATAAGCACTGTAGGCCACTAAGTTATCTCTCTGGCTCCTAAAGCCAGAGCCTTTTAATAGATTGCAATGCCAGGATTCAGGTCCTTTTCTTTTCTAAAACTAGAAATGATGTGGGATTCCCCTCTGTATATGCTGTGAATTTGTTTTATTGCCATTGGTTAATAAAGAAGCTGCTTTTGGCCAATAACTTAACAGGATAAAGCCAGGCAGAAAATCCAAATGGAGATGTACAGAGAGAGTAGGCAGAGTCAAGGAGATGCCTAAGGAGATAGATGCCCTAGAACCTTACTGGTAAACCAGGAGCCTCATGGTAAGGAATGGGTTAACTTAAGATGTAAGAGTTAGTTAACAAGAAGCCTGAGCTAATAGGCCAAGCAATGTTTTAATTAATATAGCTTCTGTGTGATTATTTGGGGTCTCGGTGCCCGGGAACAAAAAAGCAGCCTTCCTACACAGAACAATTACATCTGCGTAAAAATAATATTCATATTCACTTTATAGTTTTTTCCTTTCTTGCATTCCCCTTCCTGAAATACTGCAACAATCAGTCTATTAAAATCTGAGCATCTGTCTCCTCTTTACAATAAACCTAGGATAAAATTCATTATCTACATCTGGAATGGTTACTGTTAACAGTCAACTTGACGGAATCTATAATCACCTGGGGGATTCTAAAGATACACCTCTGGGGCACCATCTGGATTATGTTAAGTGACATAGAAAACCCCATCTTACTGCGTGACCACTACCTAGGCATGAGACAAAGCTCTTTCTGCCTTGACATCACAGCCGTGATGTGGGAGTCTTCTGTTTTGTGTTGATTTCATTGGTTAAATAAAGAAACTGCCTTAGCCCTTTAATCAGACGGAAAATTAGGGAGGCAGAGTAAACAGAACAGAATGCTGGGAGAAAGAAGCTGAGTCAAGGAGTCGCAATGATTCTCCCACTCCAGACAGACGCAGGTTAAGATCTTCCCTGGTAAGCCAGCTCATGGGCTACACAGATTATTAGAAATGGGTTAGATCAATATGTAAGAGCTAGCCAATAAGAGGCTGGAACTAATGGGCCAGGCAGTGTTTAAAAGAATACAGTTTCCGTGTAATTATTTCAGGTATAAAGCTAGCCGGGTGGCGGGACACAGCCCCGCTGCTCATATTACAAACACAGCCGTGAGGGCCTGTACCTCGAACTGTGAGCAAATATGACCTCTCTCAATCTTAAGTTGTTTTCGTCAGGGTGTTACATCACAGAAAAAAAAAAGTCAATAAAATATCTGTAGTGATCCAACATGACTAAGTCGGTAAAAGATAATTAAGAAATGGTAGTCATGGTGGGATGCAGTTAAGTTGGTAGAGTGCTAAGCACACAAGAGCCCTGGGTTTAATCCCTTATACCACATAAACAGCAAGTTGACCCAGGTCTACAATCCCAGAACTCAGGAGGGAAAAGCAGGAGGCTAGGAAATCGATGGCTATCTCCAGCTATGTATGACTTCAATACTGGACTGGAAAATGAGATTCTGTCTTTAAAAAAAAAAAGTTTTCAAAGTGTCTGGATTTTCAAAGAATAGCTGATGAAACTTAAAACTTGTTTAACTTCAAAATAAAATTAATGAATTTGAGAAATACCAAATCATAAAAAAAAAAAGAAAAATCCCTGGTGCCTTATGTAAGAAAGAACACATTGCTAAGATTAAAAATTTAATTTCTATAAAAATTATTCAAGTAATAGAAAGACATAAATATTCTATTCAAAAGTATGAAAAATACTTTACTATGAATCAGTGATATAGAAAACCAATTCCAACCACACGCAGTCTGTTTCACTCACCAGTAACTGTTTTTGGTCTTTCTTGGCATCCGTGTAAGGGGAGGATCAAGGCACCCAAGGTGGTAATGCAGCTTACAGGTGTCACACAGTAAAAGAAGGTGCTGATCATGGTTCTTCTTACAAATTCCACAACTTCAATAAAAGCAGCAAATAAGAATTACACTGATATCCATAGGGAAACAGTTTCAGTATAGCAGCTCTGCGTTCAACCGTCTTCTGTTAATGTCATTTCTGGTCCTTAGAGACTGAATTTTGCTAAATGGACTAGGCTGGCCCTGACCTCATGCAGGAACAATTGGTATATGCTGCAAGGACCCAGCAATCAACTCATGTTTTTCCATAGCACCCACTGTTTTAACAACACCAGTAACTGTTAGAGCTAAATACAGTATGTTAAAAATAGCTTAGTTCTAACATACGCTTAAAGTTTTCTAATGCTAAACTCATTAAAGAATGGGAATACTTAAAGATTCTCAATATAGCCTTTTAATTATTATTTAAAATTTATGTTATTAGTTCAATTTTTCTTTAGAAACATAAACTATGAAAAACACAAAAATTTGAAAAACAATATTCTAATTTTGAAAACTACCCTGAAGGTCAAAACAATTATTTCGCAAACTTTTTTACTATTAACTGCAGACCATTCACACAGCATTAAACATATAAATAAGCTACATTTTCTCTTTTCACAAACACCAGACCTTGAATTAAAAGTAAAATACTAATTATTAGTGATAATATCACAAGTGATATGAATTTTAGTTAACATTTCTTGTGGGAAAACAAAATTTTACTTCTAAGAAAATGAGCACCATGGCTTGAAAATGTAGCATATATTTAAATTGGGGACACACAGAATGTTGGAAAAGTTGTCTGAGAACATAAGGAAAACAGCAATGCACAGCAAATTGAAGAATAATAATGTCAGATGTTTTCAATATTCCAAGAAAACACATATGTAAAGCTGTAATAATAAAACAAATGAACAACAGTAATCAAAAAATAAAGCACCTGATCTTAAGCAAAAATCAGTTTAAACATATTCTAAAGCAAAAAGTAACTGTAGTCATAAAACCCAGAAGTCTAGTGCTATGCCTAATATTTTCAAAAGAACCTACCACACTTGGGAAAACAGTTCTGGGGATACACTAACGCTCACACTAAAAATTAAGACAATAATGTGCTTTTACATATTTCACATATATTCACACATGTATATATGCATATATAGGCGTATTATTAATATATGTATTTAGAGCACATAAATAGATATAAATACATTTTCTAAACTCTCACTTATTGTGATTAATACATTACAGAAAAAAGTGATCTATTATTTAAATATAGAAAAATGAGGACTTTATTTAGATATAGAAAATGGAATTGTCATGAAAAAGCACAATGATCAATACTGTTAAAATACTGAGTAAAAAAATAATAAAGGAGAAAAGTATGTCTGGAAAAGAAATTATTACAACTGATAAGGGAGAGAAAAAGTACAAACAGATTAAAATATAAAAGTCATCATCTTTATCCACTATCATTCATCCCTACCTAAACCAAGATCAAAATTTTACAACATATTCAAGTAAAATATAAATGTTCACTTTTTTATTATGTTCATTAACATAATAATTACATAATTATTGATTATAAGTAAATTTAAAAGATTAAATTTAACATAACAGGTATAACACCGCACCTGAACTATTTCATCTGGGTATTTTCTAATTTCTTAAAAAGAATTCTGTTTCCATGGGACATACAAAAATTTATTCGCAGTTCCTAAGTACATCATTTATCTTTCTGAAGAACAATAAATATCTCTTGTATTATCCACCTTACAAAGCATTTTTGATCAAATGAACCAGAAACACACTTAGCTGAAATTCTGAAATGGACCATAATTCGGTCTCAGATATGTAAAGCACCTTCTGACTAGTACATATTAGTTGAAAAATAAGCAATATTATCTTTTATGATTTTATTACTTGCCTATAAAGTACTGTAGGGAGAGCAGATGTCTTGTGTGTGCCTCCTTCTTTCTTACTTGGTTTTCTCTCCTTGGGTGCTCGTAAGATGGCTGGTACATTCAACTTCTATTGACATGAACAAAGGCAGTAGATGCTGCTTTAAAGATGAAGTAAAAGAAGCATTTTCCCCTATTTGCTACTAAATGTAACTAAATAAGCTCGGGTTCAGAGAGGTAAATCTGCTTTACCAGCTACATTAGCAAAGAGAAAGAAAACTCTAACTGCACAATCTCATCAGTTCCTAGAAACAAACTTAATAGTATGAGAATTATACTACTTCAGCTTGAAAACCCTAAAAGAGGGGCACAGTAGAGAAGGCTTAACAGTGTAACACAGTATACTTGGGCAAAAACATCAGTGTTGTTTCTTTGTAACTTCCCAGCTATATTGCTGTTCCATAGGTTAATTAGAAAAATTATCTTATTGGACCAAACCCTGTAAAATAGCAGATGAGATTCTCTTTGGCTCCCTACTAATCTATAGTATGCTGGCTTCAGAGACAGCAACCATCTATCAAAGTCATTTCTTAGTGGCCCAGTGAGCCCACATCTGTTCGGCCAACTGGAAAAGCATCACAAAATGATAAACGTGAATTTTAGGTCTGTGCATGCCACCGTCACACAATGCAGTTTGCAATCTTCTATGAAGTTATTTAATAAATAAAAATGTCTTTTATAGTAGATAATATTTTAAGCTGTAGAGGAGGTTTTTATGGAAAAAATATAAACCAAGCCAAAACAAATGCTAGATTGGCAAGTAACCTCTTACACTCCCCAAATACCATAACCTTCTAAAATCTATTAACTACCTATTAACATAAACAAGAGTTAATATGTCCAAAGGCAACTCTTCCTCTTTGCCTTTTAAAATGAATTATTCTTTGTAGTTCAACTGACATGCAATCTGTCCACAAAAGAAGTTTCTTCAAAGTCAACACGGTACTATACAATTCAAATGCATTACTTAGATCTACATTGACTATCTCTGGAAGTTGATTTTTACAGGTGTCTGAGATGTATACAATTAAAAGTCTTACAAACTACTTTAACAGAATAAGAACCATAAACAGGGAGTCTCTGTCACCTATCTTTATAACTGAAATTATCTGAAACAAAAATCTTATCATTTATTGCACAATATATAAATGGACATCCAAAAACCTCCATTTTATTATGTTTTTTATTTTAATATGAAGCATATTAACAAGCTACAATTGCTCAAGGAGAAAAGGCCTTCCTTTTGCTTGTCCTATAACGACAACTAATAGTTACCAACAGATAAAAAAAAGCACACTTTAATATCTAAGTTTCAAAAACTGTATCTCTTGTTCAGATGAAAATCAAATTAACATGAAAATCATGGCTGTGGTTTGAATTTTTAATTTTAAATACAAATAAACTGAAGAAATAAGTAGGGTATAAGAATGGAAAAGAAAAAATTATGGCCAAGAATCTAAAACCACTGAATAAAGAATATACTAGAGAAAACTCATGCTTTCATATCTTAGCTCATCAGAAATGACAGGTCAATCAATTTGAGCAAGTGGGAAAAAAATGCCATCAAGACAGTTGATGAAAGAACCAAATTAAGCTACAGGTTCTCAGCAGGCAGTGGCTGCCAGTAGTCTGGAAGTATTTCAGAAGGAAATCATTACCTTAGGGAATTAGGCTCTGATCGAACAGAATCATTTATTCAACCAAGTGGCTGTTGTGTAAGAAATAGATACTCTGGACAATTACACAGAAGGCAAGAATTGAAGTGAGCTCCTAAAAAGAAACTAACCTGCCCTGTAATTCGGCCAAGTAAGGCCCATATACCTTGCCCTTCACTTCGAAGTTTCCCGTTCAGATTTTGCAGTTCTTCTAAAGATTCACAGAGCTACAAAAAGAGTATGTAAAATTAGTAAGTTTTTATATGTACAAATACGTAAACAAGAATATTCACATTTATTTTCCATATAGAATGTATTCAAGTCAGATAGCTACTGAAAGACAGATATATTATTATTATTTAGCATATGATGATATGCTCAAGAGAGGGCAAACATTTTCTGTTATTCTAGTGTTTTTATGATGATAATTACCTATCAATATATTTCTTTATAGTTTGGCACATAATAATTTGACACATACTTTGCTTTATCATTCATATCTCCATCACTTTTCTCATGAGAAAACTAAGACTCAGAGGTTCATTTGGCTGAGATCAAAATAACTACCTAAAATCTCCAGATCTTCTAGCTTTAACTCCCCACAATCTTTAGCGATTACTAGATGTTACTTCCTACTAGTTTTAACTCTTTAAGTGTTTTTTGAACAATAACTACATACCAGTTTAAATATTCATGCAACTTAGAACCTAATAATTCAGCAATATCTTGATTTATATATTATTAAACAAAGAGATACAATAATATTTTAAATTAGAAAATATTTATAGCAAAAATACCATCTAATTTAGAAAAGACTTCTAGCCAGGTGGTGGTGGTAAACGCCTTTAATCCCAGCACTCTGGAGGCAGAGGCAGGCAAATCTTTGTGAGTTAAAGGGTTGGACTACAGAGTGAGTTTCAGGATATCCAGGGCTACACAGAGAAATCCTGTCTCACAAAAAGGTAAAAAGAAAACAAAATTTAAAAAAGAAAGACTACTAATTTAAGAGTGGGTTTTACAATTTTAATCCTATTTTAAAAAAGGTCTATAATGCTTTGTGCACTTAAGAATTAAAGAAACAAACCACCACCTCTGAGACCAGATGACTATAAGGCCATGTGCAAGTCACGTCACCTCCTCAGACCTCAGTTCCGACCCCTAAAAATAGGAACAATAATGATGATGACTCACACTAAGGACAAGGAGAGAACTAAATGACTTACTATGTGTATAGAGATCAGAACTGTGCCTGGCGTAAGAAAGTGCTCAGTAAGAGAATGACAATAATGAAAATGATGATGAAGGTCAGAAAAGAGCCTAAGAGCTATAGAATTTCACACTGAAACACAGAAATGCAAAAAAATAACAAAAGAATTATAAAGACAATCTACTAAATACTGTGTATTTGTAGCCAACGTACCTTATTATATTCTACATGAAGCTTTTCTTGCTCATTTTCTAATTTATCCTTTATATTCTTTTGTTCAGCCATATTTTCCTGAATTTGAATCATGCGCATATTTCTCTCTATTTAAATTAAATATCCAATTTTACTTCAGTATATAGTAAAGGCTAATATAAAACATACACAAAGAATCAAACTAGCCACAAAGATGGTCAATTGGATAAACTAACATTTTTCAAACCATTTTAAGTATATTTAAGAAAACAAAACATGAGCCTGGAATTTACAAAATGCTACAACTTAGGAAAATAAACATGGCTCTGACATATACAACATAAGAATGATTTTCTAAAACATTATTAGTATATCAAATTCTGTCATTAATAAATTATTCTCAGGGAGACTGTGCGTGCATCAGTGTCTATACTGACCAAAATAGTAATTCACAAAATCAGCAGTGAGAGCTGGCTGCTTGTGTTTCCTCCTTCCGTCCACACTAGAACTGGTATCTGAATTGTCCACTGGGAAGATATCTGTACTGATCCCCATCAGCTCTGCTTTTCGCATCAGTTTACGAATGGCCGAAGCACTACTCGTGAGTGGCCTGGGTAACTTTTCCCTTGGAACCCAGGCTTGCGGTCTGGTAGATCGAGCCAACTCTGCCTTGGCACGATACTGCTGTAGTCGGGCATTGATCCTTGCCTATAAAGAAATGCAGAAAGTTTGACAGAAAAAAAATGGAATATATTCCTCATAACTTTAACATTTATGCTTAGAGAAGATAACAATACTAAAATCTTACTAAATCTTACAATTAAGGCAAATGAGATTCATCAGTGGTCTTGAAGATGTATCACGTAAGTCCAGAGTTGTACTAAATGGATCCACACCTCATAACAGCTGCCTTCAGATGGGGTCCTAGGGCTGAAGGTGAAGTGGACAGGAGCCTGCATCCCTAACCCAGAAGCAATCTCCAATTGATAACCACTGTGAATGAAAACCTAGTTTCCCCCAAGGCAATCTCACTGAGGAAACAAACCACTTGTAAGGATAGGCTGCACGCCCAACAGCACATGGACAAGGTTAAACAAACTCAAAGGACTCTTGTCTCATAGTACCATGTCAGAACTTTCCCTTTATTTAAACAAAGTTTTTGTATTATGTTTTAATTTCAATTATATATATATTATATATATGCATATATAAAAAACCAATTATATGACCATACACACACACACACGTGCGTACACGTTTTTGTTTTTTCTCATTTCCCTTTTCACCCTACAGGTCCTTTACATATACAGTGTGGCTTGTGGCTTCCAATTTAGCTTTTTTGAGATTCCTGTGTGTGATAACAAATGGATCTGTTTCTTATGCCTTCTTTTGGGTTATTTTTTCCTTCTGTTTGTTTTGTCCTATTCCAGTGTGCTAGTTTTTATTTTATCTTATTCTATTATAATCTCTTAGAAGCTTGTATTCTTTAAAAAAAAAAAAAGACTGTTTTCTTTTATTAAAAACAGATTCTTTTCCTATACAATACACCCTGATAATAGTTTCCCCTCCCTCCACTCCTCAGTTCTATCCCACCTACCTTCCCTTCTAGATCAACTCACTTTTTGCCTCTCATTAGAAAAGAACAGGCTTTCAGGAGATAACAACCAAACATGGCAAAATGAAATATAAGAAGATGAAGAAAAAACTTTCATATCAAAGTTGGACATGACATCCCAACAAGAGCACGGAAAAAGTGGAAATACACTCATTCTCCGAGTCAGGAGTCCCATGAAGATACTAAGCTAATAACTATAATACATATGCAGACCCTTTGCTTGCTGCTTCAGGGTTCTGAGCTCATATACACCTTGTTCGCCTGGTGTCCTCCACCCCCTCTGACTCTTACAATCTTCTTGCCTCCTCTTTTGCAGGATTTCCTGTACTCTGAAGGGAGGGATTTGATGGAGATCTCTACCTTAGACGCCTCTGCATAATGCCTTCAACCAAATTTTTCACCATGGAAATAGTACTTTACAAATGACTACACCATAGATATGATGAAATATAACTTCAGAAAGAAACTCTACTCGTGTTTAATCACAAACCACTGCTTAAGTAAAACTTTAAAACTACATTTATATGCTAGATTTCAGTGTCAATCACATGTCAATAGAAAACGCACATGAGATCTGAAAAGAAAACTGTAAGATTTGGTGTGATTTCCATACCTGTGCTTCAGGGGACAGTTGTTTTTCTCTCTCTTGCAAAGACATTTTACAATAGGATTGTAGAGCCAAGTAGTTTTTTCTTTTCCACTTTCTGTCTAACCTATCTGCATGTTGCTTACAATAAGCAAAAAATGGATCTGCTATATCCTAAAAAAAAAAAAAAGAGTTAAAAATTTTTATTCCAATGGGTCATTTCAAAATCAAACTATCACCAAATAATATTTTTTGACAAATCTGCTAGTGGTAGTTATATCAAGAAAATATTGAGGAAGTAATTTTCATACACCATGATAAAAATTACTTACTGCATTTGAAATGCTATCTATCAGCCTCAAATTACCAATATTTGTTTTTCTCTAAAGGCCTTCGCTGTGCTTAGAAGTATAGGTTATCCATACAACACCTGCTTACCATGAGCAAGACCTGGATTTGATTCCAGCAATGCAAAATAATAAAGGGCCATATGTATTACAAAATACTGACTAAAAAAAACTTTTGAAATTTGGGTATGTTTGTGTACTTCTATAAAATTTGTTGTGTGATACACAAAGTTTCAATAACCTTAGGGAGGAATCATGAGCAAATATTAAAGTTACATAAATGTACAAAAAAAGCAACAGTGAATACATATGTGTGTGTGTGTGTGTGTGTGTGTGTGTGTGTGTGTGTGTGTGTGTGTAAAAGACAAGTCAATACAAGCAAGTGAAACCTTCCTAACCCACTGGCAATGTACACATATATTTTATCTACTAGGTCAACCAATTTATAATTAATGTAGACCTCTGTGTAGTTCTTCGGGACTGAACAACTGCAGGACTGAGCATGACAGAAAACTCTTATCAACAAATGGCACCAATGTGGACAACTGCATCCATATAAAACCTGAGAGAGCTTGGGAAGTAATTCTACACACAAAAGAAGAGTTAAGCATGGTTTCTTTGTAGCAGGTTTTACTTGCGTGGGCTCTGTTTGCTTGAGGCAAGCATGTCTCATTTAAAAGAGATTTCCTGACTCAGCATTAGCTGCTAAAACCTTGTAGTTGTTTTAAGATCATCCACTAGAAAAAAAATTAAACGGTTTTTATGAATAGCCGACAGTATGCTTCTTGGTGGTGGCAGGGACCTTGAAACGCCATAGAGTTGTGGCAATAGACATGGCTCCAACCAGTACCTCCACCATGAGGCTAGAAAGCTAAGAAATGGGCTGGATCCAGCCATCAAAGCCACGGCTTTAACCCTAGCCACATGGTTTAGCAAATTAAAGACTCTTGTGTCAGAAAAGGAGAGATATACAGCAAAGATAGATTCAAAGACAAAGAAAACATTTAAATGGTTTACAGTGTGTTTAAAAACGTATGTAGGCTTGAGAGAGAAAAGAAAAAGGATAAAGTCCTTAAAAAAGAAAGAGAGTAGTTGAGTGTCATGGCACACACCTTTAATCCCAGCACTCGAGAGGCAGAGGCAGGAGGATCTCTGTAAATTCAAGGACAACCTGGTCTACAGAGTGAGTACCAGGACAGTCAAAGATAAACAGAGAAACCTAATCTCAAAAAACTAATATATTTAATATTAAATATAAAAATAAAAGAAATAGAGTTTAAAATAAAGCCATGTAAAGATGGAAAATACACAGAGAATTATTATTATTATTTTGAGAGTTATTGTGGTGTCTTTGAATTGTATGACTGTTGAGAAAGGAGCAACAGCTGCTAAAAGACATTTGATTATAAATGTTGCTGGATTAATCCAGCATACTCATTTTGAAATGCTTTGACTTCAAAATTTAAGTCAAAAGATATGTTACTTTGGAGAAGAGGTTTTGTTTTTGTTTTCCACAGGAAATGAGAAGCTGTAGACTCATTCTGGGATAACAAAAATCAGGTTGTTCAAGGAAGACCCCCTTGAGAACTCTCCAATAGGAGTGGATAGCCCAGATGATCCAACGTTTCAGAACTTAGTTTCCTCTGAGTTCTACATCCAGAACAGTTTCAAGAGTGAAAGCTGATATGATTAAGCCTCACAGAATTTTCCACTCAGGACTTGACAGTAATTCTAAATTTTCTTTAGGTCGCTTTAAGATTATCAGAGCCCCCAAGCAGCAGGAAGTAGCCTGGAAAACTATACCCGCATTCCCCAAAAATTGATTATGAATGTTTTTCTTTGTTTACAGTGTTGGTTACAAGTTGAACAGATAATAGTCAAAAAGAAAGCTAAACAACGGAGATTCAATTTAGAGTTCTTATTTTGAAAAAAAGGGGGGGGGAGTGCTGTGGGACAATGGTTTTACCCTGTAAAGATTTGTTTCTTGTACTTGTTTAATAAAATGCTGATTGGCCTGTAGCCAGGCAGGAAGTATAGGCGGGGCGACTAGGCAGGAAGTAGAGGTAGGGCAAGAAGGAGAATTCTGGGAAGAGGAAAGATTCAGTCTGTAGTTGTCACCCAGATACAGAGGAAGCTAGATGAGAATGCCTCACTGATGAAAGTACCAAGCCACGTGGATAAAATAGATAAGAATAATGGGCTAATATAAGACGCAAGAATTAATTAATAAGGAGCCTGAGCTCCTAGGCCAACCAGTTTATAATTAATGTAGACCTCTGTGTATTTCTTTGGGACAGAATGACTGCAGGACTGGGTATGACAGAAGACCTCTGTCAATATTTATCCTGTACAAAACAGATGAGGAAGGCCAGACACTGTCAATAACAAAATTCAGGTACTCCCCTTTTATCCTTTTATAACTAATATCTCAAAGGACTATGGTATCAGCCAAAGGGTACATTTTAATGCACTGGTCACGGTAGTCCAATAGACTCTGAAAACACAGGCTATTTTAATTGCCCTCGATTATCTCCTAGAGGTTGAAGCTATGTTTCCATTGCTGAAGAGACAGTATCTTGTACTTCAGACACAGAACCCAAACAATTCAAGCTGGTTCTGACCTGAAAGCCTCCTTCCTGAGGACTAGCTTTCATGATATAAGATAGTACCATGCAAGCTTCCAAAGGAGAAAAGCAACCAAAAGACCTACCCAGTTGTAACACCTATAAACTAAAACAAGGACAGCAGGGTATGCTATCCCAAAGGGTGCAATGATGGTATGCATACCTTAGTGATTGCTAACATTGCTCTAACTGAATGTAACGTCTACTCAACAAGAGGAGAACCATGCCAGGTATTAAAAACCTAGACAACTACCAGGGGCAGTGAAGTCATGGATCTTGGAAGAGAACCTAAAAGCACCAGTTTACTAAACCTGTATAATCCTAACTACATTATAAATATTTATACCTACAGCCAAGTTGAGATCTTGCCCCTCATCAAAGATACATCTCCCTGCAACAAACAACAGGTCACTGTAGAAAACTACAACCAATAAAAATACAGAGAACAAGTGACCATAGAGTACCCAGCCCCAACTGATACATGCATAACACAACTCCTGTACCTAAGGTTCAGGGATCAGAGTTTAAGAGGGACAGGAAACACAGCTTTTTTTGCAACTCTAATATCATAACATAAAAGCAGGATTCTCAAAACAATTTCAATACAAGGTCACATTGTTATGTTGTGTGTAATCTCTAGAAACCTCCAAAGCTTAGAACATATAAATACATATTTTATATTGTTATAAAAATAAGTTGATGTATAGGGTCCTAATCTAAAGTCAGTAAGTCTGGAGAAAATACTAGAGAGCTAAAACTAAACTCAGAGAATGAGCTACCTTAAAAAAAAAAAAAAAAGCCATATTCCTGTATAAAATATGTGCCATATAGTGGTCTGGTCAAATACTTTAGAGAAGATTATTTAGTTTCCCTTATACTTTCCAGTTGTTACAGGGCACAGCAGACATGAGAAGTCTTTGAACATAGCAATTGTGGGGTAGATAAACATACCTCTTCTGCTGCCGCCTCGGAAAGCAGGCCTTCTTTCTGCGCACAGGTAACATGAAAATAGGCTCTGCACATCCCTGCATCACAGCTAATGCAAACTCCAGTTCTAGCAAAGCGAGTGTCTTCACAAAAGCTACACTCCTATGAAAGTAACAGGAAAACTCTCACAGCAAAAGTATTTCTGAAGCAAAATTATCCTCTCATGAAGCACCCACTAAATATTACCAATGCAAAAAAAAAAAAAACCCAAAAAACTGTAGGCAAGCAAGTTCTAATGAAAAAGAGAATTCTTTGCACAACTCTAATAAGCCTGAACTAAACTGATAGAGTAGTAATAAGAAGAGATAATATTATAAGAGTACTTAGTTGCTAGGCACTTAGTCTTTTTAGTGCTTTACATATGCTAAGAGATAAAATCAATTTGGTAATTTTTCTTGTTACATTAAAAATGTTGAAGTAATAATGGGCTGACACCTGTTCTAAATAAAGTGTGGTTTTTATATTCTTTTTCTTAATTTTAATAAAATTCATTTCAAAGTTAAAATAAAATTTATTTAATCCAACTGTGTAACAAGGTATTCTCTGGGTCCCAGAGAATAGAAACAGTATCAATTAATATGCATTTTTACAACGTAGGTTATCTGAAGTTATACCATATGGAAAAATCAATAAATTAGTCCTCTGAGGAAACATCTATCAACTAATGATTCAAACATGATGACCATACCTGATCCTTGAACTAAGGAGGAAGAGGCAGGCTGGCTACTATAAGTTTGAGGCTGACCCAAGCTACAGTTAGATATTACCTCAAAAATACAAAAGCAAAAACAAAATTACTGAATAATATAAATGACTTAGTGCTAAGAGTTCCTCAAGGAATGTGCTTGCTATTAAACACCTCTGGAATAATTCACAATTATTTTAAAAAGCTATGTAAAGAAACAAATAAAATTTTCAATTTCACCTAATCATAAAGTTGATCTTACCTTGGCACCATATTTAGAATAGTTCATTTCTGTTAGTGTTACTGGTCGTAACTTATCAATATCTCCAAAGGCTACTCCAGGAACATATAGGGCACAAACAATGTGAACCCATCTGTAAGAGAAAAGATGCAATTCTGCTGTCAAATGCTTTCCTGAAATTCTCACATAGAAGATGAACATAAAATATGTTCCACCTCAAAATACTACAGAAAGCACTCAACAATCAGATGGTTTAAAAAAAAATTCATCTCAGACTCTTAACTGGAAAACACAGAACACCCATAGAGTGATGCTCCATTGTGGAAAGCAAGCGTACCATGAGCAGTGCTCTTCCAGAAGTCCGTCTAGTCAAAATGCAGGTCCAGCAACCATAGCTGCTCTGCTCTTACAACTCACTGCACTTTGGACTTACCTGGTATTCTTAAATATTTGCATAAGAATGCTTTCAAGGACAACAAAACATTGCCCTCATATTCCAGGAAAAATATTCACATTCATTACTGTGAGCACTTTTAGAAGTAAGGACTCTAATTTAAGGACTACAAAGTTATTTTGCAATAATTAGATTAATTGTTCTTTACTGCTACCTTTCCCACAAAGTTGCTAAATATCCCCACGGATATATTTTTAGACAGTTTTGGCAGCAAGTTTAACTTTCATCTCAGGATAAAATGGTGGCTGGGAAGAGGTACAAAGCACAGTGATAATAATGGAGGAGTGCCATGTTTTCACTTTTCTCATCTGTTCCCTTTATAACCTAAGACCTGAAGTTTACAAACGTCACCTACAACTACATAGTATAAATTCTGCACAAAGCTGTTAACACTTTTAAAAAATGTTCAACTTTAGCACACTGAAAAAGAAAAATAAGTTAGTTTTGATTTCTTTAAACTGCCCTTAGCTATTATTACATGATTACATATCTATCTGTTTGCTTGCAGTCAAAATTTTGAATAGCTGCCTGAAATTTAAATAGCAGATATGCATAGTTTGTGTAAGAAAAACAGTAAAAGTTAGATGGCAAGTCTCTATAAACTTTGTGAATATATTAACAAATTTTGCTTTATCTCATCTTTAAAAGTTCTGATTTTAATATGTAATGTGTTTTAAACAACTAAGAATCACTCTATAGAGGTATTATGGAAAAGTTATAAAACTTTAACATTTTTATCATTTTTTGCAAAAAAGAATCTATCTATAGTTCTGAGATTATTTTCAATAGAACATTTTAATCCAATCTCCCAAATTCATTGTGCGGAGTTCAATATAAAGATAGCATCTCAACAAGCAGCCGCTTTCTCAATTTAATCTGTGAGGTTTCTTCATGCTCTAGTGATGTATCAAATGTGGCTGTTCTCTACAGGAGTTTATCTCTGATGAACCCAACAGCTGGCTGCTTGCTTTATGCTGACCTTCTTAGCATACATCGGAACAAGCCACAGGAGTAGTGGAGATTTCTGTGTGACTGGCACACAGATGTATCATTCTGCCCAGGCATGCACATGAGGACATCAACATGAGTCCTTATTAAAACATGCAGCAAAGTCACTGAAAATCATTAAGACAATTCAGCCCTTCAAGCACTTTTTTGTTCACATATTTTAGAACTTATGTAATGAAGTTGGGAAATCAAAACAACAAGAAAATCTTTCTTATTACTTTATCATCCATTTTGCTTAGAGTTATGATGACAGATGTTGATTGGGAAAAGGAGCAGAAAACAAGTATCACAAAACCACCGAAAGACAGAGGCAAACTGTCATTCTACAGCGGCAATGCATTCAATTACATTCATATATTGTTGATAGGCAGGCAACTCTAAGTAGCAATATACCTCCTTGAAGAAACTCTTACGTCACAGTAGAAACTACACTGATGGAATAATTTTCAAGTACATTTTCTGTGAAGTACCACATATTTAAAAAATATTTTAAAAATATCTACAGCATGTTACTTCCGTTCCTTCATCCCAAAGCCAATGACTAGGTTTCTCCTAGGTACAGAGCATTACATAGACAATCTGGGACGCAGATGTCTGTGAAGTGCTTAGGGCAGCGTGTAGCTCACTGTCTTCCATCAAGGAACATTTACTACAAGAAAAATAAAAATGTCTGTTTCCTATGGGTAGCAAATTGTTCTTCTCATGTTGCAAACCATGCTTTCAGAAGATTGATGTCTTTAAATACAGCAAGTCTAGTAGAGGAAAACAATGAGGCTGAAGAAATCCAGTGCTCTCTTACTTCTACTGTATGATAATGCTTACTGCACAGAGAAAAGGCCAACGACTCAGAGTCATCCTGCATTCCAAACACATAGGAGGACAACCTACAGAGGCTGCAAGGAGCACAGACACAGGTTGTTCTTTCTTCCACAAGAGCCACTCAGTCTCACTTTAGAGTATATATATTTTGCTTTGCTTTGTTAAATAAACTTCTGTTTAAAGTGGAAGCAGGAAAATAAATATATTTTATATATGATTATATTGATTATATATTTTATATATGATTATATTGATTATATATGATTGAATGAACGAATGAATGAAATTTATCTCCTGGCACTGCTGAAGAATGCATAGGCAGCTGCTACATTGCGGTTCTGTGGAACTTGTCCATATTGGGTTTCATGCTTTTAAGTTGATGAGGATGACTGACCAGGTCTCTTCCTCAAGAGGGCACCAGATCTCATTAAAGAGATTGTGAGTCACCATGTGGTTCTGAACTCAGGTCCTTTGGAAGAGCAGGCAGTGCTCTTTACCACTGATCTGCTAAATCTTCTATTTAAGAGAGCTCACCAATGCCAGCTGAATTGTGACTCGAAAAGCAGGGGATAAACCCGGACTCTCTGAATATGGCGGACAATGAGGGCTGCTGAGAAGCCAAGGACAATGGCACTGG
>NC_022035.1:7342898-7351678 GCF_000317375.1 Microtus ochrogaster | reverse complement strand
CTCTGCCCATGGAGTACCTAATCTGTATATATAATATACACAGTCGTTAATATGAATATTTTTACTTTAATAGCAATGCTTAAATTGCTTTCTTTTGGAAAACATTACACGTTACTTTGCAGAGCATGACAGCACAGAAAGACACTTTGTCAGTACAACTTTTAAATTAACAGGAAAACCAAGTAAAATGAATTCTCTTCCTCAAAAGGAAGCTGGGTTGTTTTTTGTTTGTCTTGTTTTTCTTTTTTCAAAATGGTTCACCACAACTGAGTATTCAAAGTTTCAATATTCAAGATAGAAATTACCAAATGGCATGTATACTGCAGCGCCTACTCAGAAGAAAGCAGTAGTAGCAGCTGCATTGATAGTCAATTAGGGGACATTTACTGTCCACCAACTACATCAGGAACTGTCTTACATGAGTTGTACCACTTAAGCTTCTCGAAGGTACTACAAAACTAAGGCATAGTAAAAAAAAAAAAAACAACCTAAGGCATAGTAACAAGGCTAACGAACTCGCCTAAAGTCATGGTAGAATAAAAACAAACAAAAAAATAAATCTAAATAAGGCAAATCTACTTGGAACGCACATATTTCTTAATGCTTTACTAAATCCACAGTTATAGGTCATAGTCCAAAAATTCCATGTATAAAAATGAACAAGTTCTAGTCTATATATAAAAAGTACTTGCTACTATTTTAGTTCATTTCTTTTCTTAGGAGATGAGGGGTTGTCTGGATCCTGAGCACACAGGGTCCCCTAAGATCTCATTGTATATTCTATGTTATCTTAGCAATCTACCAAGGCTATATTTCTCAAGAGTCTGGTTACTAATTGAAACAAAATGAGAAAGATATTTTTCTCAAGTTTACTAAAGTAAACTTATTACATCTAAGTCTAAATTTTATTTGTGGACTACAAATATGTTTTCAGTGTTAAAAATTGATGAATATTATGTTGTTTGGTAATTCTTGCTGTTATTACTAAAAAATTAAACATTCTTATATAAAACATCCTAGGTGACAGCGAACTGGCTCAGCACTTAAGCACATACTGCTATTGAAAAAAAGCCATGTCTGGTTTCTAACGCCCAGATCAGGCAGCTTACAAACATCTATAACTCCAGCACCAAAGAATCAGAAACCCTTTTCTAGACTCTGCAAGCACCTGTATTCATGTGCACATACCTACACAGACACTTAATATACATAATTTTCAAATTATAAAAAAGTTAATTTTTAAAATTCTAATGCCTTGTCAAAATAAAAACATAAAAACATGAGTGTCTCTTCTCTTATTGACAGCATTGAGGTAGATAATTGTCAAAACACACAAGATTGGGAATAACTTATATACTGTAGTCAATCATCCCTAGGCTCATAGGAAAAACAAATATAAATGATGTTGATACTTTTATGATGATAACTGTTCACATGTGGCAGTGACTGTGAGTGTGATTGCGGTGAAAAGAGCACAGGTCTTCGTGCCAACTATCAGTACATTTGTTGCTCGGCTTCACAGTCATGCTTTAATATTTACTCTGCAATGATGTCATTCAGAGAATGTGATTTTGTTATCACTATAGTTGGGCACTGGAACTCAGCAGTACAGAGCACAGCAGAAGGACAGACAGGGTACATCTGCTACAGTTATAGCCACATGGTCATACCTTATGACCTCACAAGCCTGGCCCAGCCTTGAGATCACTTTTCACTGTCCTCTCAATAAACATAGCATATGTAACAGGCTTCAAAAAGAGTTGCAGCTCCCCCTGCAGGCACCTACTTTTAAGAGCTGAAGACTGGCAGATAAAGCAGAAAAGTTTTCTGGCAACCAGCAGGCTACAACTAGTCCTTGAGACAAAGTCCATACTCCAACCAATGTCAGGAAAGAGGTCATTCCTTTCATTTTGGCATTCCTTGATCTATGTCATCCCTAGAATTTCCTTGAGTAGCTAATTTATAACTTCCACATACTTTCAGGGCATAATTTTAATAATATTTATTATTAATATCTCCATTTTTAATCATTGTATGTTATATTCCTGAAGTGAGACAGATCTGGGTTCTAATTTCTCTATTTACCAGATTGTAGACTTGTGCTTATACAGAATTTAAATGATGTAAGTCTCGGGCACTATCCTTATAATCTGAGAAACAACCACTGCTTCTTCACAGGCTCATTAAAAATAATTAGGATGATGAATAAAAAGAACGAATCCAAGTACTTGGGAGGTCATCCTTCTTATTCCCCTCATCAATCTATAACCTATTGGTCAATTCACAAGATGGGACGAAAAGCGTGTGACTCAAGTCATAAAGGGAAGAAAAGGGAGCTCCAAACCAGGCATGGTATAAAAAGGTATATGAACACAACATAATGGGACATCAACCTTCCAGCATCAGTTTCCTTGAAAATTCCATCCTGGTTAGGACATAGCTCACAGCTAGGAGAAACACCACATTTACAGGCATCACAAAACCAAGGCTCAGTGGAGTTTTCAGAAGCCGAGCTCATAATAGAGTCACTCTCCCCATCAACTCCGTAACATCCTAAAAAAGAAAAGAAACAGTTAGGATTCAATAGGGATTGTTTTTTAAACTCACTTTTGTAAAAATCAAAAGGAAAAAAAAAAGGCAAGTACAGAAACATTCTGGAAAAAGCAATGGTTTATAACTGACATAAAAATAGAAATAAAATAGTTTTGCAAAAATACTATTTCACCTTACAGTTATGACTTACTTAATCCATCTCAAATAAAAATTGTCAGCCCTATGCTATCCCAAAGTTTTATAATAACACATTTCAATATACTCAAAGTCTTATAAGAGAGTGCCAAAGAAACAGTTTTAAATGAATTAAATTAGCACACAAGCAAAGAGATCAAAATTCATTCCTTTCTTTAATATTAAATTTCAGTCAGCAACCACCATCTTCATTGCTTATGTGTAAGCACAATTTTGCAACACAAAATCATAAATTGAAAAGACTTAGGATTTTCTTGTTGCTTCAGTTACTGTTATCTATAAAAGAGCAATAACTAAAATCTATTCAAAAAACATCATAAGAGAAACAATAAAAATAAAACTATTTCTTAATAAGCATTCTAGTACTACAGGGAGAAAAAATCTACTTTCTTTACAAAATTATGTTTCTTTAAAGCAAATTATTTCAAACCAGAAGAAATCTGTATTCAAAGTAGACAATTAGCAAGGTAAGAATGGCCGTCAGAGGCTATCAAATTTACTAACTTTATTCAGTAAAATCAGGACACCACACAGCAATCCACTCACTTACTTACTTACTTACTTACTTATTTATTTATTTATTTATTAAAGATTTCTGTCTCTTCCCCGCCACCGCCTCCTATTTCCCTCCCCCTCTCCCAATCAAGTCCCCCTCCCTCGTCAGCCTGATTTCAATCCACGTGTTTAATGTGGTTTCAATTCTTTCTAAAGATGCATGCTGCACATGGCAAACATCTGCGGAGTTCTCAAACGCCTACAAACACTCATGCCGATGGCTCTGCACTCATTCGCAGACAGTCTTCCTTTGTGGCCCAGAACACTGGCACTCTCCCTGTCCGAGGACATCCGGTACATGAGAAGACCTTCCGTCAGCCTCATTGTTCCAGAAATCTGACACATAGTGTCTTCAGAGTTCAGCATTTACCATCTGACCTGCTATACCACCATATTTTCTGTCATACTCTTAGTGTTTACTGAGCTCTAAACCAAAATTCTGGCACTTTATACCAAGACAATCTAATTCAAACCAACTAATGACTAGATACATGACTACAAAGATTTAAAAATATGTGCTTCTTTCATTCAAAACATAAGCTTATAAAACTATTCTTTCATCTGGTAAAACATTAAATTTCAAAAATTTATAAGCAAAAACTCATTATCATGTATGTTAACTAATTTCAAGTGCAAAAACACATTTAATAAAAGTAATCTATGTAAACCACATTTAAGGAAAATATTATATAAAATGTCTAATTGTCTTGAATTTTACAGAGATCATGACCCAAATAAGTAGTATTCAGATTTCTAAAGAGACCAAATACTCTTCTGCCTTCTAGCTACGTAGGTCTGCGTAGACTGAATCTCTGAGGGTTGGGAATCTTATTGGTCACATGTATTATTTACCAACATTTATCGAATCTCTTAATATTAAAAAGAAAAAAAAAACAGAAAAGTTGCCACAATAATTTGTATTTAAAAACCTGCATTTAACAATAAAATCCATATTCCTACAAAATGTTTTAAATAAATAACATTGTTCAAATAACATGGGTTAGTTCCATGAAGACTTAAGTCCCAATCTGCATCATACAAAAAGCTGGGTCTTTCGGCACATGTCTATGATCCCAGCACTGAGGAGGCGGGCACAGGAAGATCCCTTGAGCTCACTGGCCAGTTAATCTAGCAGAATCAATAGTTGCTGACTAAGAAACCTGTCTGGAAAATAAGGTGGAAAGCAATTAAGAAAAACACCTAGCTAGCATTGACCCCCTGACCTCTATGCAAATATACTGTATGCACATACACACACACACACACACACACACACACACACACACAAATATCCCACCCACATACACCAAAAACCACATAGAGGAGTAATTTACTACTATTATTCTGTTAAATGAACATGCAATAAAATTACTCCATATCTCACTATACTCACAGATCACCTCATCACACAAGCTTCTTTTTGCAGTAGACAGTTGTAGGCCTATATTTCTGTATGGCACAAAAGCCATAAGCCCGGTCTGAGGTGGTCAGGAACTCTGCAGACAAGCTGTCTCTGTTTAAGAACAGCCAGGATGTACTGCTCCTAATTTCTTTTGTTATAAATGTAGATCTCCTGAGAAGAGATGTTGGCTGAAACTGGTCAGGATGTTTGGTGCTTATTTCTTGGTAATTTGGAGGAAGCCTTATAGAGATGCTAATTCATCGCCTACATGACTGCTAGCATACAGGTAGATGCGGACGTGTCTAAAAGCCCATTCACCTGGTTACCTAGGAGACAGCCTAATGTGTTTTCCCGCTCAATTTATGTGATGATATATAAGGTGTTTGGATAATAAATGAGGAGATCTTTGGAGAGAGATCTTGCCCTTCCATGATGACTGTGTAAGCTGTCTGATTATTCCTCGCGACTCCGTTCCAGTCCAGTTAGGGAATCTGTGTTGGACCCACACGGGCTCCGACAGACAGTAATTACCAGAATAGAGAATTCTGAATGCTTAGTGCTAAATAAATGTCTATATCACTATCACACACACACACACACACACACACACACACACACACACACACACACACACATCCCTTAAGGCTCAGAAGTCTATGTCTATGGGGAAGAGGGAAGTAGAAGACTGTAAGAGTTAGCTGTGGTGGATGACTTCAAGGAAAAAAATCCCATCATAAAGAAAGTGAAAAATAGGACAAAGTCCCATCCCCACGCAAAAAACAAAAACAAAAAATAAAAAAACCTACTTGCAATTAATAGCTGCTGGGAGAGAAAAATCAGTTTTCTCCAATCAATGGGTATATTAATCAGACTCTATGACAGGTTCTATGTTCAGGAGTAGTCAACAAACACAAACTTGACTCCATGGTTTTACTGTTTTGTTATTTTTTTAAGAGAAAGAACTAACACGAAGTTAGGTAAACAGGGGGGCTTGGAGAGACGCCGAAGAGCTGGAAGAGGGGAAAGAGTATGCTCAGGTTATATTATATGAAATTCTCAAAACAGAAAAAAAATCTTATTTTAAAAAATTAAAAGAAAAAAGAAAAACATTAATAGCTGCAATACCTTGTTCATAGCAACAAAATGTTAGAAGAAAAAATGAGAAATATTCTTTAATACAGCAAGTCAGTAGTTTATGCTGCTGAAAAATATTTTTGAAAACTTGAAACAAAAATTTAAACTGTGAGCCGGGTGATGGTGGCGCACGTCTTTAATCCCAGCACTCGGGAGGCAGAGGCAGGCGGATCTCTGTGAGTTCGAGGCCAGCCTGGTCTACAAGAGCTAGTTCCAGGACAGGAACCAAAAAGCTATGGAGAAACCCTGTCTCGAAAAATTTAAAAAAAAAAAATTTAAACTGTGAAAAAAATTAACCAAAATTTAACGCCCAATCAACAAGAAATCCCAAGAAGGAGGAGAATGCAGGAAAGACAAGGAAAATCAAACACTTCAGAATTCTTTTTCCAGAATAGGAAGAAAGACGAGGGGAACACTTAGTTTTCAATATCATACGTGATGTGACAGCTATTCTTGGTTGTCAACCTGAAAAGTTGGAGTTAACTAAAACCCAAGCAGTTCGTATATCTTTGAGGGATCTTTCTTGATTGAATCATTTGAGGTGGAAAGACCCATGCTAAATCCAAATCTTCTGAGGTGGGAAGATCCGCCTTAACTCTGGCCACACCTTCTGATGGCAGGCGATATAAAAACATGAAAGAAAAAACTTCTCTTTGCCTGTTTGGTCTTGCTTTAACTGACAAAAATATTACTTCCCTGGTCTTTAGGATTCAGCATTCTACTGAAGACTAGCTGAGACATCAGCTTGGTGGGATGAGCAACTACTATGTTTTAGACTTTTGGTCTGGAGACAGCCATTGCTGCACTAGCCTCTCTGATAAATCCTGCTTATTTTATAAAGACACACACACACACACACACACACACACACACACACACACTCTGCGGTGGTCTGAATGAGAATGGCCCCCACAGGCCTATATTTGCAGCTTAGTTCCCCGTTGATGAACCATTTGGAAGAATTAGGTGTGGCCTTGTTAGAAATGTGTTTTGGGGGGTGGGCTTTCAAGTTACAAAAGCCCAGGCCAGGCCCAGTGACTCTCTTCCTGCTGCCTGTGGATGAGTGCACTTCTCAGCAACTTCTCCAGGACCGTGCATGGCACCACATTCCCCACAATGATGATAATGGTCTAGCCCTCTGAAACTGAAAGCAAGCCCCCAATTAAATGCTTTCTCTTAGCAGAGTTGCCTTGGTGATGGTGTCTCTTCTCAGCACTCTAACTGTAACTAAGACAGAATCATTTTATGAATTCTGTTTCTCTAGAGAACCCTAACAAATACACCTAAAAACCATTAACAGAAAGACAGCAGGAAATATAAAAACTAGTTGGAGATTAAGCAGCGTGCTTTCAAAGATGTGGATCTTTTGTAAAAAAAAAAAAAAAAAAAGGAATCTCAAGGAAGTTTAAAATATTGTGAAATAAATGAGAGCAAACATTTAACTTATCAAAATGTACTAGACGGCATTGCAGGTAAAACGGAGAATTAGGCAGTATCTTCTTATATACTCAGGAAATAAGAAAAAGAGTAGCAAGAATAGAGAGCACTACACACAGAAATGCTGGAGGAGCAGCAGAAATCACAAAGGAAGCGACAGGACAGCGAGAGTGTGGGAAGAAGGACAGCTCAGAAAAATAAGCAAGGACTTACTGAAAAATACACCAAAAAACATGGAAAGGAACTCTAAGACTTGGCAAATGGGACTGAATGAAATTAAAAAGATTCTGCAAGCAAAGGAAACAACTGACAAAGCAAAGAAACAGCTTACAGATTGGGAGAAAGCCACTACAATCAAGTGACATTATCAAAGATTTAGAATATACTCTCCAACAACTGAAGAATGTATATTTTGTTCATCAGTATTTAGAGCTTTCACTAGAATAAACCAAATATTAATTAGATCAAAGAGTATATTTTGAGAAATTCAAACACTGAAATCATGTATCTCTTCTATCTAATTACAATGTAATGAAACTAAAAATCAGGAAGAACAGGAAATTACAAATATAGAGGAGTCTGAACAACACACTGAAAATGTTAATCAAATTTATTTATTGAATGACTGTGTGTGTGTGTGTGTGTGTGTGTGTGTGTGTGTGTGTGTGTGTGTGTGTGTGATGTACAGGAGCATAAATGTGTCATAAGTATGTGGAGGTAAGAGGACAACCCGTGGAGTAAGTTCTCTTCCACTAACATATTGTGTGATGTTTTGTTTATGTTGTGACAAATAAAGTTTGCATGGCATCAGAGGGCAGGGCTAGCCACCAGTTAACCATAGAAGTCTGAGGTCTGTACAGAGACAGAAAGTTTCGATAAGGTGGGGCAGAGAAAGGATCTCTCTCAGCCTTTTTGGACAAAGGAACTGGAGATCTAGGAAGGGACTGTAGTTCTCTCTCTGCTTCTCTGGTCGTTCAGATTTTTATCCCAATATCTGACTCCTGGTTTTTACCGATAAAATTAATTAGATTAATGCTTCAAACATATGGATCCCAGAGATCAATCTCAGTTTGTCAGGGTTTACAGAAGGCATCCATATCAACTGTGCACCCTTGCTGCCCCTGTATAACATATTAAAATGAAACAGAACAGTGGGCTACTGAGGAAATCAGAACACAAAATTAGAAGTCCTTGAAATAAAGGGAAACACAGCAAACCAAGACAAGAAAAAAAGCAAATGGTCATCTTCAGTTCTTAGAAAAGAAACCATGCCAAATATTGAATTAGCAGAAACAAACAATAAAAAACAAAACAAAAATAAATCAGGTCTAAAAGAACAAAAGAAAGATGATGGAGGTGGGTCTTGTATTTATCTGTTGCTTTCATTGGTTAATTAATAAAGAAAACTGCTTGGCCCTGATAGGACAGAAATTTAGGTAGGTGGAGTAGACAAAACAGAATGCCGGGAGAAAGAAGCCGAGTCAGGCAGTCGCCATGATTCTCC
>NC_022035.1:7330208-7342798 GCF_000317375.1 Microtus ochrogaster | reverse complement strand
AGAGGGGAGAAGAGAAGAGAAGAGAAGAGAAGAGAAGAGAAGAGAAGAGAAGAGAAGAGAAGAGAAGAGAAGAGAAGAAAAGAAAAAAGGTGGGGGACAAAACTGCAACCCAATATACCTGAACAGTGATATAAATATCCTCAACAAAATATTAGAAAATCAAATTGAAGAGCATATCAAAAAACTCATATATATCCCATAACCCAGCTGGTTTCATCCCAGGTATTATATGTAAATAAACATCAATCAACTTAATAATAAATGAAAAATATCATAAAATCATTCCAACAAATGTAGAAAAAATTAATGAACATCTCTTCATGACAAGAACTCTAAAAAAAAGTAGCTATACAAGGATCAACTCAATATGATACAGGCTATGTATAACAGTCAATATCATAATGAATAGGGAAAAACTGATACTATTTTCTCTAAGATCAGGAATAAACAAAAGTGTTTAATCTAAACACTGCTTCTATTCAACATAGTGCTACAATCTTTAGGAAGAACAATTATGTGTGAAATAGAAAAGTTATAAAAATAGAAAAACAATAAAATTATGTTTTATGTGATATAAAATATGTCTCTATATAAAAGTATCTACAGACATCAACAATATTAGAACAGATAAACAAACTCCATTAAAAAAAAGAACAAGATACAGAATGAAAACACAAAGAGTTTTTCTACATACCAGTAATGAATTTTGTACAGGAGAAATCATAGCATGTCATACCCAAAGTGAACTACAGATTCCATAAAATCCCCCATCAAATTCTAATGACATGCTTCAGAGTTACCAAAAAAAAAAAAAAAAAAAAAATCCCAGGATTCATATGGAAATATAAAAGACCCTAAATAACCAAGGCAACCTTAAGTATAAAGATTAAAGCTGGGGCATCACAATATCTGATTTTGAAATATATATATGAGAGTCATAATTATGGGAACAGCATGACTGACCTAAAACAGAGACAAAGATCCAGAAGAAGAGATGAGAGAACCCTTCTATACAACTACATTCAGCTAATTCTCCGATGTTTCAATAGCACACAATATAGGGGAAAAGAGCATCTTTAATAAATGTTGCTGGGAGACAGGATACAAACATGCATGCAGAAAACTGAAACCAGATTCCTACTTCTCAGCTCAAAACAAAAGTCTAAATGCAAAACCCAGAACTAAGAACCAGTAGAGGAAAATAAAAAGAAACACTTTAAGATAGTGATACAATGATTTTTTTGAGACAAGAGTCTGTGAGAATGA
This sequence comes from Microtus ochrogaster, assembly GCF_000317375.1. Lineage (NCBI taxonomy): Eukaryota > Metazoa > Chordata > Mammalia > Rodentia > Cricetidae > Microtus > Microtus ochrogaster. Next base: position 7,341,532 of record NC_022035.1, on the reverse strand, counting down.
GAATGAGAACGGCCTCTGTCATTTCATATATCTGAATGTTTGAATCACAGTTAGTGGAACTGTTTGGGAAGGATTAGCAGATGTGGCCTTGCTGAAGAAGGCGGATCACAGAAGGTGGGCTCTGAGGTATCAAAAGTTCCAGCCATTCCCAGCTAGTGCACACTCTCCTCCTCTCTCCCCCATCCCTGCCTTGTGCCTGTGGGTCAGACGTAAGATCTCAACCACTGTTCCAGAGCCATGCCCGCTTGCTGCCATGCTTCCTGTCATGATGATCATGAACTCTACTACCCTCAGGAACCATGACCCTCAAATTAATAGCTTTCATTTGTACGCTGCCTTGAACATGGTGCTCTACACAGCAACAGAAAAATAACTGAGTCTAACACCATGAAAAGCAAAAACTAACAAATGGGATTACATCAAAGGAAAATGTTCTTGACACAAAAGAGCAACATTAAAATAGAGTACAGAGACAATCAACAGAAAGGAAGAAGATATTTGCCAAATGTTTTATCTGACAGAGGTCTAATATCCATAATATAAAAAAATCAGCAGTCAAAATCCAAGTAATCCAACTTCCAACTAAAACATATAGGAAAATAACATAAACAGAAACGTCTCTAAAAAAGATATACAAATAGCCAATCAATATATGAAAGAAATGTCCTGTCTATTTTACTAGCCATGGCAAAGTGAAAATACCACAATAAGGTATCACCTTATGCCAGCTAAAATAGCAATGATACAAACATAAAATAAAGTCAGTTGGTGGTGGTGCACACCTTTAATCTCAGACTTGGGTGGCAGCAGCAAGCAGATGTCTCTAAATTTGAAGCCAGCCTAGTCTACAAAGCAGAATCCAGACAAACAGGGCAACTCAGAGAAATCCTGTCTCATAAACTTAAAAAAAAAAAAATAGAGTGGGGATATTGAAAAAAATGAAACAACTATATATTGTTGTAAGTAGACCTATTATATAATCCAGCTACCCACCTTCTACCTATACATCCAAAGACTATGGCATTTTAGTTGTTTGTACAATTCAAGGGCACCTTAGAAAGGTACATTTGTCTTTAATGAGGTTACTCATCTAAAACATTGATCATATTATGAATCTTTAATTAACCTTAAAGATGTCAGCGGGACTAACATGGTATTTGTACAGAATTCTGTGTTCAGGCTGGCCTCGAACTTGTGATCCTCCTGCCTCTGCCTCCTTCAGCAAATCCTACCGGCCTGCGCCACCACAACCGGCGGTGGTGGCGCACGCCTTTAATCCCAGCACTAGGAGGCAGAAGCAGGCGGATCTCTGTGAGTTAGAGACCAGCCTGGTCTACAAAAGCTAGTTGCAGGACAGGCACCAAAGCTACAGAGAAACCCTGTCTCAAAAAAAAAAAAAAAAAAAGGAATTCTGTGTTCATCAAGGCTAGTCTCAACTACAGGGAGTTCAAAACCAACCTGGGCTACACTACTTGAGACCCTGAAAACAGAAAAACCAAAAGTTGTGTTAGAATTACAGAGGTAAAATACTGAAACCTCAAGGCATCTTCACCCTCAAGTACAGAGTAAATGAGAAGCTGTATATTCTCTCACCTCCACAGACTAGGTAGCTAACAAAGCTGATTAAGTAAGTCAGGGTAAATTAAAGATAGTAGAATATACTCAGCTGCAACTGATTTTTGACATAAGAAAATGAAGACCAAGTAATGCCAGAACTTCTTTCAAAGAGTTTCCAAATATAAAATGGGCACAAGAGAATCTAGAATTATCCCTCATGCCTATAATTCTAGCACCCAGAAAACTGAGGCAGGAGAAAGGTTATAAGTTTGATGAACAGCTAGACTACCAAGATTCTGTCTCAAAAAAGACAACAATAATGGCAACAATAGAATGTTTTAAAAATTACACAGTAAAATGACCTAGCATCAGAATGTCAGAAATCAATTAAATTTCTTAAACTATCATCATGGCCTTAAAAAACTATATCCACGGTCAAATAACCTAACCGAAAATATGGCTCAAGAGTAATTTAAGAAATAAAAATTACCCTCTCTTGCCCATTAGGCAATTTGTGGAGTACCAAGTCTGTAGTTCTAGTACTTAGGAGGCAAAGGCAGGAATCTCAGCTCAAGGTCATCCTCTCTACTGTTTAGCAAGCCCACTGCCAGCCTGGGCTACATAAGATCCTGATTCAAACACACACACACACACACAATAAAATAAAGATGGGTGATGACTCTGTGTACCAAATGATTGCTGGGCTTTGTGGTGCATGCCTGTATTGCCACCACAGATGTGCAAAGATAGACAGGTCTCTGGGACTCAACTGCCAGACAGTTAGTGGAATAAGCAAATATCAGGTTCAATAAGAGACCCTGTCTCAGAACCTAAGATATTCAGCATCAGCTTCTGTCTTCTACAGACACATGAACAGGCCAACGTGCATGAGAGTGCACATGTGCATACACATATGCGTATATGACATACACACACAAAAATTAACATATTTCAGGACTCATAAATTATTTTCATTTGAACCATCACATCATTTAATAGTATAGTAAAACCTTAGACAAGCATAAATAAAAAAAAGTTCAAACTTCCTTTAAACAAGATGTCAACCAGCCATTTCTAACAGAAGAAAAACAGCAAGATTACCTTCATGAACAGTAATGCCACAATTGTCACACTGAATTATTTCATCTGCGTCTTCACTGTTATCTCCAAGACAAACACAGCAAATCAGAATGTGGTCCATTTTTTGGGAACTCCAGTTTTGACTCTTCTCAAGAATCAGCGAGTCCTAATATAAAATACATCAGAAAAATCACATTTTAATTAAAAAAAAGTAATTTAATACTCACAATTCTCATTTTTTTTAATTCTATTTCTCATACTTCAAATTTATGTGGCATTCCATTAGGAGCCTCAAAGCACGCTCCGCCACCTTTATACATCTTGTCGGTCACTTCTCTCCATGTGCCATGGGTTCTTCCCTGTACAAAGTGAGAAGTCGGCTTTGGCACTTGACTTCCCCCTTATATCAGGGGAAAAGGAACAACAGATCCTCTAGGAATCACCAATCTTACATAGACATTTTCAAAGTAACAAGATGTAGCTCTTGTTACTTTGTAGTTACGTTTGGTAAAGTTACTACAAGGAAAGACAAGACACACATATACAAAACAGGAGGGAGTAAATTAAGGATAATGTGTAAGGATAATGTATAAATATGATGTCTGAGAGACTCTAGACTCCAAAGTCCAGAGTCACCCAACTACTCTGAAAGAGCCTGAACACATAATCTGCATATCTGGCTATTAAAAAAAAGTAGTTGCTTGGAAAATAAGAGTGTTCCTTACATTTATATCAAGAAAGATCTAGTGCAAAGTGGTAATAAAGATAGCCAGCTACTACCAACATAAAAGAGGAAAGCTTTAATAGCAGACAAATATAAAAAGATAAAATTTCAAAAAAAGGAAGCCTATCTATTTTAATGTAAACCTTGTGCATTATGGATGTAAACTTTAATTTAAAAAAAAAATGATTCATTCTGACACAGTAGCACACTCCTATAGCTCCACCTACACGAGTGGATGGGGCAAAATGACAACTTGAGCCTAGGAAGTAGGATAGGTCTGAGTTAAACAGAAAGGCCCTACCTCAAAGAATAAAACAAAACATTTTGCTATTTTCATAAATAACAATTAACATTACAGGGTAGCATTCTGGTATATTTTCATTTATAAACCTAACCATAGATAGTAAAAACAAAACTGTTGTTATTTCTATGCCACAGTCACTAAATATATTTAATTTCATTTAATTAATATTTTACTGTTTCCTATCCCTTTAGATTCTATCTATACTCTCAAAGGTAACATTTGGAACCATCATTTCAATGCAAATTGTAAATGACATTTCAAATTTTGGTGGGGGGAGAATTTTTTGAGACAAGATCTCATTACGTAACTCAAGATGCCCTTGAACTTGCTATGTACCCGAGGATGGCCTTGAACTTCTAATCCTCCTGCCTCTAGTTCCCAAAGGCTCTGCTTACAGGCATATGCCACTACACCCACTGAAAATCCTTACAGGTTGCAAAAAATAATTCTTTCAATACATTTTATGGATAACATCTAAAATTACAGCTGTAAAACAAGTTAGAAAAAAAAATGGCTACCAAGCAAGGTGAGACTATCCTATAAAGAAAACTCAAGTTTTATAGTATCTTAATAGTTAATGAAAATCATGGGTTTCATTCTCAGCTTTCACTTAACAGCTGTTGAACATACAATGTTCCTATTTGTAAAATGAGAATGACAGAAATAAAACGCAACAGAAAGGTTGTTGTAAGAATTAATGAAATAATGAAGTTAATCAGTGTTGCACTGTTCATAGCTTCCTCCTCTCCTCTACACTCCCTGCAGATGATTCAAAAGAGAAACACAGACTGGTATCTAACAATGAGGCAAGGGATGGGCTGTCTTCTGGTGAACCAAATTACAGGCATGAATGGGCACTGGTAATCCGACCCCATCTCATAGACTATCACTTCTAAGTTGGTTTTGGTTTTTGTTTTTTTTTTTTAAATATCACAGACTAGAAAATGACAGAATAAAGCAGAGTTTGCCAACTAATAGGCTACCTGGGTTAATGGACTGTCAACTTTTCTTCGAAAGATTTACTTCTAAGCCTCGGAAAGTGGCTTTTTAATACAGAAAGTAAGTGATTTTCTATGGGTAAAACTGTGAATAGATAAAAAGAGAATTTCTTGAAGTAGAAACTGAATCGATGGGGGGGGGTCTAATTCCTCTATGTTCTGATTGTATTCAGAAAAACTGTCTATCAAAGCTGTCTCTCTAAGCCAATTTCTCTCCACTTGGGTTCTTCTCTAATGCATGAGAATGAGAAAATAGCAGGGACTGCTGTTGCTAGCCTTCTAACCCCAGTGAGACGCTTGTTCAAACTGTGATGCAGAGGAGGGCAGAACAGTAACCCTACAGTGCCCACCTAAACAAACAGCTGGCCACGATGGTTCAGCAGGAACATGTAAACCAAATTTTGAAAACATTATGAACTAACTTTTTGTTAGTAGAGCAAACATACATTAATGTTTAAGTATGATTTATGATCATTTATGATCAAAATAATAGAGACCAGTTTTCTATGAACTTGTTACCATGTTTCTGAAGATATGTATCCTCTTTCAAAGAACAGGCTAAAATGCTCCACAATAAATTTAATGCAGCTCTATTCAAAAATAGAAATCGGGAAAGTAAGTTATGGAAGACGAAAGAAAACTCACCTAGAAATTAGGGGGAAAGGGTACTATAGCAATAATTCAATGATTATTTCATTTTTCCCCTTGGAATGTAAAGTTAATCCTAAAGAAAAGAACTTAAGGGAGGTGAGAATTTACAGAGCTATGGTTTTTTACATGTAAAAGCTAAGCTGAAGAATTGAAGGGAAGGACACAGGTAGGGAGAAGAAAGGAACCAGGGAAGCAACTGAGAACTAAGTATAATGGCATGTATGTTCGAAGATATTAGGTCAAATCTCAATGCTTAGTATTAAAAATGTGAAAACAACCATACATTAGCCTAAAAATGAAGCATTGCCTAATATTCTTACATTCTGAAACATAGTGTTCACTTGCCATGTATTCTCTGATTATAAAGCATACACAAATGCACTAAATTTTACCTGTTGTATTAAGATTTAATAGAAAAAAATCCGATACACTTTACATGAAAGCAGCATTAAAAGATAAGAAAAAATACTATACCAAAAGTGTGATCAACAACTCTTCACCAATGTTCTCCTTCAAAGACTCTCAAATGAGTCTGAGGCCAGCCTGGCCTACAAGAGCTAGTTTCAGGACAGGCTCCAAGGCTACAGAGAAGCCCCATGTCAAAAACACGAAAAACAAAAAAATAAGACTCTCAAATGTTTATAAAACATTACAACACTTGCTTTTAACAGGACTTAAAGCAATTTTTTTCTTGAAAATGTGCAGAGATAATTAATTAGCAAGTCAGACACCCCAAAAGATAAATATCATCAGAAGTATGCTAGAAAGAATTGATAATAAACTTGAGTTTTTATATTCATTTCATCCTAAGTGTACCTGAATTACTTACTCTATACAATTACTTGTAATTCTTTGAATTATACTTGCTCTATTAAAACACAAGTCATGTTTTCAAAGAAAGGGTTAATATTTTCCCATTTAAAGTATTTAGAAATTTTGCCAAACACTAGGTGACATTTGTCATTAAAGAGCCTTGTATGACCAAAAAAAAAAAAATTATTTTGTTGTTGAGCCAAAAATACAAGGCTGTATTTATCAAAACAGTAGTCCAAAAACCAAAGTGTTCTAGAGATCGTCAATGAGAAAGCAGCTTTGGGTCCTTAATAAAATAAGACTCCCATTTCTATTGACAGAATTTCTGCATTGTATAAATTCTCACCTACTCTAGGTTCAAAGTCTTCAAAATGAGAACCAGAACCATTTTTTTGAAAATGTTACACTACCCTTCTTTTGCTTTTTCTTTCTTTTTTCCCTTGAGACAGGGTTTCTCTGTGTAGCCTTGGAGCCTGTCCTCGCACTTAATACGTAGACCAGGCTGGCCTTGAACTCAGAGATTCACCTGCCTCTGCTTCCCAAATGCTGGGATTAAAGGTGTGCGCACCACCACTGTCTAGCCACTACCCTTCTTTTAAAAACTTAGGTAAGAAGATAAATGGGCGGGCAAAATGCTATTAGTGACACTTAAAAGTTTCAAAATAAAGGACTGAGAAGGACAGAGCTATACCGCAGGGGCGGGGCGTTATCCAGACTGTACTGATTTAAAACATGCAAATGTGAAAGCCCACGGAAAAAGATAGGTACAAATTTGCAGAAAATGCAACTCCAAGTACCCGTGCTCAAGCAGCAAAGGTGTGTTTCAGGAAGCTCTCTTGCAGGAAGTGCACAGGTAAAGACTATTCTCATGATGTTATTAATATACTACTTGCTTTTTTTACTCTTCTCTTGTGACTAGTGGAGTGTTCAAGAAGCTACCTAAAGTCAGTGTTACCAACTTAACAACTTGTCTGCTTCTCTATTATGTTTTTGTTTTTATAGTTTCTAAGACTTAATTTGAAATTGCAAATGTCAATAGACACAGTCAACATAAATAATACTGCAAGTCTTCAATAACATCTAAGATAAAGAAACCCAAAACCTAAATGCTTTAGAAGCATTCCTCTATGTGCATGACGCATGTTGAAGCCAAAAAGTGAGTTATAAAATGGCCCTGGTTAAAAAATGTAAATCCCCCTATGAAAACTGAAAATTGTTAAGGTTTCAGAGCACCATTTAACTGTAGACAACCCACATCATTTCTCTGCAAATCTACCTGACATTGCAACCAAGAAAAGGCTTCCAGTTAAAAACTAAATATGATATTCTTGTTTGTATTTCTAAAGCCATACTTTCTGCTGTTTCTACTACAAAGGGGAATCTGACACTTAAAGGGAAAATGGAAAAAAATGAAACCTCAAATACGTACTTGTTAGCTATAAGGACTAGTAAGATTGACCCATAAGGAAGCAAGAATAAACTTCAAACATCTTTCTATAAATACAAGATCATATAAATAGAAAATTTAGACTTGTAAGTAAGAAACTTATTAACTAAAATTGAATGTCTAGTTTAGTTTAACATGATTTAAATATAATTAAAATCATTAAAAAATTTTAAAGAATTAAAATAGTTGAAGGGACAAAAACTGTGATGAAGCATATAAGCAGGAGGCTATTCTCACAGAGATTAGCTTTCTGTAAATTATTCTATATGGGCATTTTACTAAGAATACTTTGGAAACTCATCCCAGAAATATCTTGGGACACTTAAATATAGGCCCCATTACTTACCAGAATTTTTAATTTTATCACCAGAAGGGAAAAAAACTAACCCACATATATGATCTTGAAATGTATTATAAAACTTAAGTCTATTAAAACACTGTTGTCAAGTAGAGGTAATTAAAAGATAAATACCTTATGCAAGTGTCCCTACAGATTACTATGAATCTCCTCCATATGCCCTCTATCTTAAATTACTTTTGTGGATATTAACCCAATAAACATGGAACATGAAGAGATGTTACCAAAAGTAAGTTCAATCAATAGACCTAAAATAAGTGCTAAATGCTTTAGAAATAAACTAAACAGATAAATGTGCAATCTAAATATTAACAGATAACCATAAATAAGCCAAAATGGCACTAGCAATATGGAACAGTTTATGCTACAACCTTAAAAAGTACCACACTACCTCCTCAAATGCGTTTTCCTTTACCTAAAGATAAAAATTAGCATAGCACTGGAAGCGGGCAATGTTCTTCATAGAAATGAAAGAAACCTGAAATTAATCAGTGTTTATAATGCAAATAATAAGATGTTATTTCACCTCTGCTGACATGGAATCCCTGAGTTTGCTATATATTATTTAATAGGAAAAGAAACCCACAAAATTGATAATAAGCCTGGTTAAAATAGACAAGCACTACTCTGAAAAATCTGTAAGCAGAAAAATGTGAAAGAATAAATAAAGCATAAAGAAAATCTACCAGTTTAAGCTACTTCAATGATATGAAAAGCAAAAAAAAAAAATGGTGAAGAAAATTTTGTTGACATAAACACAGTAACGGAAATGACAGAATTAATACAGTTCTACATGTGATGTAACAGATACATCTACATGTAAGACAGCAAATCAATCTTTCTTTTGGAAAGAAAACATAGGCACACAGACAGAGACACAGATATATTTAACTGAAGTCTTGAACGTTGCACCTCTGGACCAATGGGTAAACCTAACGTGCAGTAGAACTTCAATGGCAGGACTGAAGTCATTACTGTTGCTTCAGGACAGAAACGTTTGTTCTATAGGGGAAATATTTGCTTTCATTCTTACTTCTTTGCAGAGAATTTGTTCAATAAATATGTTTTTAAAAGTACATTTTACCTTCACACACATAAAGCAAAGCACTGGTGACTATGCTGATGACTGTAACAGTTGATGATTTAACCCTTTAAAACAACTCTACAAATCTGAGAAAAAAAATGAGCTATTTGCTGTTCTCTTCTAAAGTATTCAAAAGCTTTTTATTTTTATGTGTCTATGGACAAATTATGCTGAAAGAAGTTTCTCCTACCATAAACCACTCGGTGCCAGTTAGCATCTATGAACAGGAAGATGAGAAAAATGGGAAGAGAGAACTATCGTTTCCCAAGTCTAGAGATATAAAAATGTTTCTCTACATATTCTTCTCCTTGGAGATGGAAACTACAAACTCCTGGAGAATGTTGACAAACGGTGGGTAATTAAAAGTTTGCTGACCAAACGAATAAAGGTTACATTTAGGGTGTTCATTCACACCTACAACTAAATAAAAATTCAAGGAAGCCACTTACTATATATATAAGTAGTGAGTTAGAGAGTTCCCTTCTCCCCAGACAGACAGATACCATAAAAATTGGGTTGCTCTACCTCATTACTCTTGCTCTGAGATAGGGTCAGGCTATCATTGGTCAGTTCCTCATCATCAGCACTGTTTCTGCTAAGAACTTTACTCTTCTTCTTCTTGCAGCCCGCGTCGCTAGCGGGGCTGCTATGGTCTTCGTCATGGCCCTCGTCGTTCTCATCTTCATCGCTCCCACTTCCCTCATCTTCATCATCCTCATTGTCTCCATCACTGCCCTCCTTCTGAGAAGCCGACCTCCCCTTTCTCTTCACTACAGTAGGCCTCCAATCATTGTCATCCTCGCTGTCGTAATCGTCCATATCGTTCAGCTCTTCCATGGATACAAAGTCCAAAAGGGGTCGGTTTCGACGAAGATTCCATTTCTTGGGCTCACTGACTTGCTCGTCGGTGGTGGTGGTGGTGGTGGTGGTGGTGGCAGGGACAGAAGGGGAAGTGACAGCAGGACTTGTGGCTCTGGTGGCGGCGGCAGAAGCAGCTGCACTATCAGATACTGCCGCCTTTTCTCTTTCCTTTTCTTTCTCTTTTTCCTTTTCTTTCTCCTTTTTCTTTCTAGGTCTTTCTCCATTTTCTTCCTCTTCCTTCTTTTCCATTTTAATTAACTGTTTATCTGATGGCACTACTTCTTCCTCTGTAGAATGTTTAAGCTGTTCTTCTCTTATTTGAATATCTTCACTCAGTTCTTCTTCTAAATTGTTTTCCTCAGAATCACTACAGGAGCCTTCTCCACTGTCCTTTGAAGGGTCTTCACTCCCATGACCACTCCCTTCAGAATCTGTCGAAAATATGAGAAAAAAAAAACCACACATATGTATATACATACACACACACACACAACACTGACACAAATGAAACCACCAAAACTCGTGAATAACTTGCAAAACAATATAAACAAATCTACGGCAAAGGATGGTAGACATTCCCAGCCTCATTAAATAATAAGTCAACAAAGTTGATATATGATTTAATCCAATATGAATTAATGAGGATGACATATGAAATGTAAGTTAGAATATACTATAAGAATAGTATACCATTTTATATCAAATAGCTAATAACAGTATAATGTCCTAGAGATAGTTTTATTGTCTAAAAGTATGTTTTAACGGGCACTTGATTATAACTTTACCATAACGTAATTTAACTAATCTTTGTTTATATCCTTCTTTCATAAAATATGTATACTTAAACTAATAAATCACAAATCAAGCAAGAAAAATTTAGCCCTTTAAAATTGTCTGATTTATTAAACCTTTTTCTATCAAAACAAACATAGAGATTTGATAGTGAACTTGTAGCAGACAATGTTACATCAAGTACAAAGGAGAAAATGGACAAAACCAATGGCACATAAGAAAATGGAAAATGAAAGAAAATTTCAGTCTTCCTGCTTAGTAGAATACTGCCCATATCAATAAATGTGTCATGCAAACTTTCATAAGTTCTAACTATTAAGTGTCTTACAATGGAAGATGCTCATGAAGAAATGAATCTATCCTAAAATGCCCAGCTCCCTGCTACTGAACAAGTAAACTATGATTATTGGGTAGATCACGCAAGCTTACAATTAGCAAGCTGCTTCCATGCCCACCAAGGGCGGCCGAGTCCATCTCAACCCAGCACTTACTCTAATCTTGTCTGCACACAAACCAGAAGTAAAAATTTTAAATATTTGAACAGGAGGATAAAGGGATATGGAGAAAGAAGAAGAAGAAGAAGAAGAAGAAGAAGAAGAAGAAGAAGAAGAAGAAGAAGAAGAAGAAGAAGAAGAAGAAGAAGAAGAAGAAGAAG